>NC_091642.1:4287500-4490000 GCF_027580195.1 Bos mutus | reverse complement strand
ACTGAGTTCCACCTTCAGAGCTGATGTCCAGCCCCACCGCCCTTGGCCCCCGTTCAGGCCTGCGTTGATTTTCCAGGATTGAAGGAACCCTCAGCTCCCAGCACCCCCGATGCCTGATGCAGCTAATCTCTGACACCCTGCCAGCTCAGGAAAGATTTCATAATTAAAAATGTAAAAATGTTAATTACCTGAAGATACTTCCTGATGGGTAGCACTGATCAGGAGGGAAATTGATGGTATTAAGACAGGGAAAATTATTAGATTAAGCAATATTCATGGGAAATATATCTCATAAGAGCTCTGTGTGTGGTCAGGCATGTTTGGTGGTGGTTTTTTTTTTTTCCTTTGTAGGAGGAAATGCACTTAACTGAAAGAGAATTTGATGAACCGAGTTGATCAGAAAGAAAGGCATGTCTTCCTGGTCAGAGAAACACTCAAGAGTCCAGGAAGGATGCAGGGAGAGAAGGAGGAAGGGGCCAGACAGCTTTGATAGTCCTGTGGCCTCGTGAGAGAGTGGTCACATTGAGGGAATCAGGTGAGGGGAAGTCCTGCTAAAGATCTGGGCTGGGGTCGTTGGTGGGTGGGCTGAAATGTGCCCAGGAAGAGTGTGTGGGTGCTTGTTCCCACACCAGGGGGTGTCTGATGCTGGGAGAGATTGAGGGCAGGAGGAGAAGGGGATGACAGAGGATGAGATGGTGGGATGGCATCACTGACTGAATGGACATGAGTTTGAGCAAACTCCAGGAGATGGTGAAGGACAGGGAAGCCTGGCGTGCTGCAGTTCATGGGGTCACAAAGAGTCAAACGTGACCGAGCAACTGAACAACAACCATAACTCCAGCTGGTGTACCCAGCACGTCAGAGCAGCATCGTCTGCCCTGTTGAGTGCCCTGGCTGCCTGGCAGACTTCTGTAAAGGTCCAGAGGTTTAAAACCAAGCAGTTTAGGTTTTTCCTGTACCTCCTGTCCCAACTACTCCTCTTTGCTGAGATTGCCCCACAGCAGCCATACATACTTCACACACAAACAGCAAGGGTGTGTTCCAATCAAAACTCATTTATAGGTATTAAAGTTTGAATTGCATGCAATTTTTACGTGTGGTGAAATAGCTGCTGCTTCTTCTTTCTCCCCCTATCGTTTAAAAATGTAAAATCTATTCTTGGCTCACGGCCTACAGACTGTAGTCGGCCAGCACTTGCTGGGTGGGACTATCTTAGAATCTTTATTGGCAAGTCTCCTCCTTGATAATTTCATGTATTTTAAACTCTAGAAATGAAACTTGCCATCTTAGTTGGACAAAACCACAACATTAATGAGAAGGCCAGAATTGAGATGTCTTAGTGGGTCACGGGTGATAATTCAAGTTGAACGATAATTTGAATCTTTTCTGAATTGCTGCAGCAAATTGTAAAAACTGAAATATTGTTGACTTACAAGGTTGTGTTAGTTTGAGGTATACAGCAAAGTGATTTATATGTATAATGTATATATGTTATATATATATGTATGTGTTATTGTTGTTCAGTTGCTAAGTCTTGTCCAACTCTTTGTGACCCCAAGGACTGCAACATGCCAGGCTTCCCTGTTCTTCACTATCTCCTGGAGTTCGCTCAAACTTGTGTTCATTGGGTTGGAGATATATATACACACACACACATGGTGGTGGTGGTTTAGTCACTCAGTTGTGTCCGACTCTTGTGACCCCAGGGACTGTAGCCCACCAGGCTCCTCTGTCCATGGGATTTTCTAGGCAAGAATACTGGAGTGGATTGCCATTTCCTTCTCCAGGGGATCTTCCCAACCCAGGAATCAAACCTGGGTCTCCTGCATCGCAGGCAGATTTTTTACCAACTGAGCTATGAAGGAAGCCATATATATACACACACACACACACACACACACTTCTTTTCCATTGTAGGTTATTATAAGATACTGAGCATTGTTTCCTGTGCTATACAGTAGGTCCTTGGTTATCTATTGTATATACAGTAGTGAATTCTGACATTTTGTCTGCTTGGTATGATCTGCTGTTTAGACAAGAGCTTATGTGGATAGTTGTTCACTCTTGTCAAGAGTTGAATGTCTCTTTGTGTATCAGTGTGAGGCCCTTGGAGACACAGCTGTAAGATGGTGAGGCAGAGCCCCTATATAGTTTATAACTTAGAGAGACCAGCTGGGACTGGTGGTTTAATTGCTAAGTGGTGTGCCACTCTTATGATCTCTTGGACTCCCACCAGGCTCCTCTGTCCATGGGATTCTCCAGGCAAGAATACCGGAGTGGGTAGCTATTCCCTTCTCCAGGGGACCTTCTTGACCCAGGGAATCAAACCTGCGGTCTTCTGCATTGCAGGTGGTCTCCTGCATTGCATTCAGACTCTTTACCACTGAGCCACCAGGGATTCCCAGGGAGGCCAACCGGCATTCAGCCAATTAACTGATTAGCATTAGCACCTGCACAGGTACCCACGGCATTTAGCCAATTAACTGATTAGCATTAGCACCTGCACAGGTACCCACGGCATTTAGCCAATTAACTGACTAGCATTAGCACCTGCACAGGTACCCCTGTCATGATGGATGTGTCACTGCTATTGTCGCAGTGCCTCACGTGCATCCCTCGGACCTTCAGGGTACCCACCTTGCAGCAACCGGTATCCACCTCTTTCTGGGGGCTCTTCTCTCCCTGCCTCCTCCCCCACCTGTGGGAAGGCCTCCTGGCGACAGCAGGTGTGCACACCTGAAGTGTGATGCCCGAGGAAGTGATGGAGGAAGTGATGCCCCTTCCCAACTCGACCAAGGGCTTCTGGAGGAGGTGTATAAATACCCCAGCTCCCTTGCCCCCCGAGCAGAAAAATACTCCCATTTTACACCATTTCCTAGCATTTCCCCATGGGAATAATCTCTTATCATCCATACTGACTGCTGGCTTGAAAACAGAGGGGTGACATGTGACAGCTTGTGATCAGTCTGTTGGATCAGAGAGGCAACATTTAAACTGAGCGCTGGCAGAGGAAGTGGGAGCTAGTGCAGGAGGGCACCAGGGGTGTGCATGTGAGTGTGAGAGGACCTTGAGTAGGTGGAAACAAGCCGGGGTGTCTGACCGCCTGCTTTGCTCGGCACTGTGCCAGGTGAGGGGGTGCTGAGGCTTCTGCTCTCATGAAGCCAGAGGTCACCTGTGGTCAGATTCCTAGAGGAATAATGGGCTGTATCTCGATCTTTTTAATTTTCATATTATCTTCTGATATATAAATATTCTATATGTGCAGAGAGTAAGTTGCAGAAAAATGGAAGGAGTACAAAGCCAATGGACCTCTGGTGTACAAAGACCAATGGGCTCTTAGACTCTGGTCTTTCTCCCTCTGTGATGCTATTGATGGTTCCTGAGAAGGGAAAACCATCTTCTACAAAACCAGGGGTACCTGTCCACCACACAAAGCAATTCAGAGCACTCAGCAGTAGACCAGGGTCGGAGCCACCTGGAGTCCGCTGGGAATGCTCTGCGTGCACACTGCGAGCTTGTTTTCTACAGACACACATGGTAGCCTGTGTATCTGTTTTATAAAAATGGAACCCCAGGAGCTGTCACTCTTTTGAAACCCATCTTTTCATTAGTGCATAGTGAACAATTTCTGTGTTAAGAATTAGACGTCTGATAATTGTTGTCGTTGCTCAGTCGCTAAGTTGTGTCCTACTTTTTGTGACCTCATGAACTGCAGCACGCCAGGCTTCCCTGTCCTTCACTAACTCCTGGAGTTTGCTCAAACTCATGTTATTATTAGACTTCTAATGATAAATAAGAATAATTCCAGATGACTGTACTATATTCTAGGACATGGATATCCTGGGATGTATTTATAAATACTTTTTTGCTATTATAAACAGGGCTGTAAAGAATAGTCATGTATGTAGTTACATTGAGCCGACATGTCCAGCAATTTCTGTAGGCTCAGCTCATGGACTCAGAGCCTGCTCAGAACTGTGTCCACGGTATTTGATCCTCTAATTTATTCTCCTCCTCCAGTTGTGTTTAAGGGTCCTTCTATCCCCATTCTTATCAGCTCCAGATATATGTGGATATCAAACATTTCATATCCATATCATATCCAGATATCACACATTTCTATTATTATCAATAACTCATAATAATACATCCTAAAAATTGAAAAAAAATTTTTAGCAGTGCCACACAGGTTGTGGGAGCCTAGATCATGTACCATGGATCAAACCTGAGCCCCCTGCCTTGGAAGCACAGAGTCTTTTTTTTTTTAATATAAATTTATTTATTTTAATTGGAGGCTAATTACTTTACAATAGTGTAATGGTTTTGCCATACATTGACATGAATCCACCATGGGTGTACATGTGTTCCCCATCCTGAACCCCTCTCCCACCTCCCTCCCCATCCCATCCCTCTGGGTCATCCCAGTGCCAGCCCCGAGCACCCTGTCTCATGCATCAAACTTGGACTGGCGATTCATTTCACATATGATATTTTACATGTTTCAATGCCGTTCTCCCAGATCGTTCCACCCTCGCCTTCTCCCACAGAGTCCAAAAGACTGTTCTATATGTCTGTGTCTCTTTTGCTGTCTTGAATACAGGGTTATCGTTTCCATCTTTCTAAATCGCATATATATGCGTTAGTATACTGTATTGGTGTCTTAACTGCTGGGTCACCAGGGAAGTTCGATAACAGGCCTTCTGAGTGCTCTGTTTGCCAAGCTCTGAGTCCGATGCTTTTCACGCACGGACTGGCTCCCTGTGGGGGACAAGACAATGCCCTCTCAGAATGTCCACATCCTAATCCTCAAAACCCATGAGGATGTCACCTTACATCATAAAAGGCACTTTGCGAGGGTGATTATGTCCATGATTCTGAGACAGAAAGATTATCCCGAGCACAATATAATCACAAGGACTCTTAAAATGTGGAAGAGGCAGCAGAAAGTCAGAGTCGGGGAGAGCCTGGAAGAGGATCCACTGCTGGCTTTGAGTATGGAGGAGGGGCCAAGGAATGCAGCCTCCCTGGAAGCTGGAAAAGACAAGGAAGCAGAGTCTCCTTTAGGTTGGAAAACAGCGAGGCCGCTTCTGGACTTCAGACCTCAGAAACTGCTGTTGTGCAGTCTGACTCTTAGTGATTCCCTGGACTGCAGTGCCCCAGGCTTGCCCGTCCTTTATCATCTCCTGAAGTTTCCTCAGATTCATGTCCATGGAGTTGATGATGCCATCCAACCATCTCATCTTCTGTTGACCCCTTTTCCTGCCTTCAATCTTTCCCAGCATCAGGGTCTTTTCTGATGAGTCAGCTCTTTGCATTAGGTGGCCAAAGTACTGGAGCTTCAGCTTTCGCATCAGTCCTTCCAATGAATATTCAGGGCTGATTTCCTTTAGGATGGACTGGTTGGATCTCCTTGCTGTCCAACAGACTCTCAAGAGTCTTCCACAGTCCCAAAGTTGGAAAGCAGTGATTCTTTGGCGCTCAGCCTTCTTTATGGTCCAGCTCTCACATCCATACATGACCATTTTCTCAGACCTCAGAACTGCAGGATGACAAACCTGTGTTGCTGGGAGTCACCACGCTTGTGGTAACTTGTTGCAGCAGCAGCGGGAAGCTAATACTTTCATGAGTGGCACCCTGGGGAGAGCTCTGCTCTGCTCCCCACTTCATAGAGGAACCTGAGGTGTGCTTGGTGCAGGTAAGTCACGGGTTTAAATGAACATCGCGAGATTCTCTGTAATCTGCAGCACATCTAACAACAGGCAAAGCTGCCCTGGGACTCAGGTGTGTTTTCCTGCAAACAGTGATCAAATAGACTTTAGCCTGTTTCCCGCTACCAGTTTGAGTGGCTGAAACTGTCATCTCATCATTCATATTTGCATTTTTTTCAACTTTTTCTTTTCATCTTTATTGGCCATTTGGTAATTTTTTGCTCATATCCATTCCTATTGAGTTGCAGGAGCTTTTCATCTTTTCAGCATAAAACCATTGTTTGTCAGGTATATTATGAGTATATATTTTTATATACTGATAATATACTATATTTTTAATATTTTGTTGTTTATTTTTGTTTAAAGTGTGTTTTATTATATCAAAATTTAAATTTTAATTTTTTTATAGCAAAATCTGTCCACCTTTTTTAAGATGGCATTATAGTTTTAAAAGACATTCTCCACTCCAAGACTGTACAAATATTTTGTTTTCTTTTAATGATTGAAGGATACACTTTTTATATTTCACTCTTTGACACCTGTGGAATTTATTTTGGTGCAGAATAGTTAAGGGTCTAAACTAATTTTTCTTTCCGTTTTCTGAATTTCCGTAAGTTCCTGGATCTGTGTCTATATCCTCTGCACTGCGATCTATTGCTCTGACTTTCCTACACAGGACACACAGCCCGAGCTATGGTCACTGGATAAGGTGCTCCGGTATACAGAGGATCAGGTCAGCTTTGGGGGCGTCAGACGTGCTCTTCCTATTATCTTATCTTGCATTTCCAATTTATGAATAGCTTACATCTATGTCTCTTTGTGTTCTTGTTTCATTCTAATGTATATAACATTCATATAATACATAATATTTATATATTTTGCCTTACTCTTTCTTTTCCTGTTTTTATTTTTTTGCCATAACAATCAAAAATTTTTTGTTAGTTTAAAAAAATGAGTTCTGGTAATTTAGAAGCAGGACATATTCACTTTCTAGACAGCGGCTCTGCTTGCGCTATTTAAATTTTAAAACATTTAAAATAGTATCACTGGTTTGATTATTTGGTGATTATGAAAGTGATACATGACCATTTGTCCTTTCTCTTTTTAATTTAATTTTTGTTTTATTTTGGAGTGTAGCTGATTGACAATGCTGTGTTAGTCTCAGGTATACAGTGAAGTGATTCAGTCATGCATATACACATGCCCATTATTTTTCAGATTTCTTCTCCCATATTGGTTAGTACAGAATATTGAGTCGAGTTCCCTGTGCTATAGGTTCCCCAGGTGGCTCACTGGTAAAGAAGCCATCTGCCAATGCAGGAGACACAGGAGACACAGTTTTGATCCCTGGGTCAGGAAGATCCCCTGGAGGAGGAAATGGCAAACCACGCCAGTATTCTTGCATGAAAACTTCCGTGGACAGAGGGGCCTGATGGGCTACAGTCCATGGGGTCGCAAAGAGTGGGACAGGACTGAGCACGCAGCAGCCCTGTGCTGTACAGGAGGTCCTTGCCGAGGTATCTGTTTTGTATATAGCAGTGTGTATATGTTAATTCCAAACTCCTCATTTATCCCTCCTCCCCCTCATTTCACAACCAAACGTTTGAAGTCTGCCCCTACTTTGTAAGTAAGTTCACTGTGCATCATTTGTTAGATTCCACGTATGAGTGATATCATACGATTCTTGTCATTCTCTGTCTCACCTGACTTAGTACGAGTTTCTCCAGGTCCATCTGTGTTGCTGCAAATGGCATAATCTGGTGGTTATGAAAGTGATACACACTATTAAATATCAGAAACTGAAAATGTAAAGAAGAAGTGAAAGGCACTTGGCATCATATCACCCGGAGAGGACCACTGTTAGCAGTTAAAGGTATAGTTTACAGAATTTATAGCCTGTCTGTCTAGGTAACACTCCATTCATGCTATTTGGTAGGGCATTTTGTTTGTATAATAATATCCAGGATGTTTTTCTGTGCAAATAAATTAAACTATTATATATATATATATATATATATGGAGAAGGCAATGACATATAGTTTAATATATATACACTATAATATATAATAGTAATATATATAGTTATAAACTATAATATATAAGAATGTCATAATATTCTATTGTATTTATTTTTGTTTGTATAATAATAGCCAGGATTATTTTTGTGTAAACAAATTAAAAGATAATATATATAATTTAATATATGTAATATATTATATAATATATAGTTATAAACTATAATAGATATCTTAAGAAGTCATAATATTTTATTGTATTTATTTATCTATACTCCTATTGTTGAATATTGAGTTTGTTTCCACCTTTTACTATTAATATTATAAACAGTACTGAAATGGATGTCCTGGTTCCATTATTTCTTTACGGCTTCCCTGGTGGCTCAGACGATAAAGAATCTGCCTGCAGTGCAGGAGACCCAGGTTTGATCCCTGGGTCAGGAAGATTCCCTGGAGAAGGGAAGGGCAACCCACTCCAGTATTCTTGCCTGGAGAATTCCATGGACAAAGGAGCCTGGTGGGCTACAGTCTATGGGGTCGCAAAGAGTCAGACATGACTTGGTGACTAACACTTTCAATTCCTCTCCAGTTGTTTGGTCAAAGATGTTGATGTAGTAATGGCTTCTGTCCGATGTTGACTCATTACCATCTCAAGAGACTGTGCAATTGTGTATTTCCACTAACCATATAAAAAGCATTTCCTTGTCCCTATAGTCTAATCAGTATGAGCTTTATTGGTCTTTTTGATAGCTGTCAGGTTGGTGGTTAAAAATGGTATCTCATTATTTTAATTTATCTTTAATTGATCATTAACTTGAACATCTTTTCATACTTTCCATGATTATTTCTTTACCATTTGAATTTGTATGTTTCAATCACGTAAAGAATGAAGCGGTGTCAATGGATGTCCCTTCTGAATGACACTTTGATGTCCAAGATCCTACTACAGTGGGTGAAGGTGGGGAAACAGGATGAGAAAACCACTTCCTAACTCATCAGGGACTTAGCTGAGCTCTGCACCTGAGCAGCCAAGTCTTCTTCCAAATGACAATTAGACCCTGGATTGTCTTGGCTCTGACCTGGCATTTCCTGCAGATGCCATTTTTATTAACGGTAACACTTGCTTAGCTCTATCTGGCCTTCTGAGAAGGGTTTCATGGGACGTACTTGGCAAAAATCTAGGATGCCAGGTTCCAGCTGAGACTGCCTAAAGCATAGCTCCAGTTACTGCAAGAAAAGAGGACTTGGCAGCAGTGACTTGTCTAAGGCCACGTGTCTGGCTGGACAAAACCCATGCCTAGATCCCAGATCTTCCTTTTCTTTCTCCTGTATTATGGGATTTCACCTTGGAATTATCTGCTTTCAAAGTTATTTGTTATCTCAAACTCTGTGTTCTTAACCTCAATCTCTCCTATATCCTGTTCATTCATTCACTCACTCATTCAACAACACTTAGCTCATACCTACCTGTGCCAGGCCATGTTCCAGCACTGGGTTTGAATCCAAGCTTCTTAATTCCTGATCCTGATACCTACCCCTTTAGACCTCACTTTCTTCCTCTCTAGAGTGGGCATGAGTTTAAGAGTCTGTGCCTGCCTCAAAGAGTTTCCTGAAAATCAAACGCCATGATGAGGGAAGGTGCCTTGCACATTCAGGATGAAAGCCAGCTTTTGTTTTTGAGAAGAATGCTCTTGGCTACCTCGTGGAAGAACCCGATGACCTCCTTATAAGTCTCCCTGAGGGCAGGGTGCCTCCGCTTGCCTGCTGCCGCAGGAGTGAAGCCCTTCCCATGGGGGTCCTGATGAACAGGCTTACACACAGTGGTCTCCAAGACCCTCCAGCTACCACATTCTTCAGTCCTAGGAGATCTGGCCTCTGGTCTAAGTTGAGGCTTAGGGGCTTCTGAGTTCAAGGTCCGGTTCAGGAGACTCTTCTGCAGGACTATGGCTATGGCTTGTTTTCTTCCAGGCTGTACAGTAAAATCTGAGAATAGCCGAGCAGCCGAGTTTGACTCTTAAACAAGTTCTAGAGCTTCTCTTTCTTCCTCTGCCATCCCCAGGCTCAGTTCTCCCTCTGGTCCCAAGAGCCCACCCACCTGAAAATCAAAAGACAAGCTCCTTGTAATTCTGGGAGATGTGTTCTGATTGAAGACTCCAGAAGAGCCGGGGTATCAGGGGTTTTGGAATAAAATTTCTTCTTCTGCCGACAACAGATCGTGTCTAATCAAAACCCTTAATTAAAAAAAAAATCTCAGGTACTTAATTTGATTTGCTTATTTGCATAATATCGGAGCACAAAAGAAACCTGCTCCACAGGCCCCGTTTCTGCCGCAGGCCAAGCTCTGGTCCCTTGTGATCTGCCCTGTTGATCGGGGCTGGCTCTGAGGGAGACAGAGGGCTCCCTCCAATCAGTGCCGTTCAGCTGCTGGGTGTGGGCTCACGGGAAGGCCCGCTCCATAAGTGAGAAGTTTCTGGAAATGTCTTGGTAGGAAAAAAGGTTTTGTCCCACATTTCCACTGCTGGTGTAAAATGCCGGATTCCCTGAAAGTGGACCCCTTTTGCTTGCAGTATGAATGGAATGCGATGTTTGGGGCTTTAGGGCATGAGCTGGATGGAGAAAGGCGGGGGGCGGGCTGGTGAAGAGGGGACACTGGAAACAAGCTGTCACCTTTCACATCCTCGCCAGCCATCGGTGGTGTTTTTGCTTCTGTTGGTCTATCTAACTGTCCTCATTGGAACGCCGTATGCATGTCTAAGGACAAATGTTCACAGCAGATTAGTCTTAAGAGCCGAAAGAAATAGAAAGTTCCACTTGAACAGTACCGACTTCAAGCATCTGAGCCAAGTCCCACAGGGACTTTCCCTGCCGCCCTGGACGTCAGGTCAGACAGCCGGGCGATGCACTTGAGGACCAGCAGGGGGCGCCCCAGAGTCAGGAGGAGGGCCAGGCAGGCCGGCCGCTTTCAGACCCGACCAGAGCCGGGGAACTCAGGAAAAACTTCACTGCCGCCAAGAGAGCAGCTTTAAGAATCTGCACAGCTATTTTGCATCACATATTCAGCTCTCTTCAGAAATGAGGTAAAATCAGGCTATCAGAACTTTGAGCAAATGTTTGTGTCCATTTTATTATTAAAAATTGTGTTTGATAAGCCTATTTTGTTTCCCCTCAAATAGTGTAAGTGATTGCTTAGAAAAGCTCCATTTCACATCTTTTAATTTTGAATTATTCTCTTATCTGTAATAAAGTACCAGTCAAGCCCAGACTTAGTATTCTGGAAGAAAGGGCTTAATGAGCTAAAACATTTCTATCTGGGGTAGGGGAGCATCTTATCTTGCTTAAGTGTTTTAGAAGGAATTTGCAAAGTAAAAGGCAGAATATTTGGTATGACTAAGTGGGAAAAAAAAATACGTTGGCCTCTTCTCTTTTCCCGTGTGAGTAATACGCCAGTTCACATGGCAATGCCTTCCTGTACGGTGAAGTTCAACCTGGAGCGCTCGATACAGAACCTGGGCTTTTCACTTCAGGTGCGCTGGGATATTTCATTAACAAGAGTTAAGGAAGAACACGGCTCTCTTTTTTCCAGCTACATTTCTGGCATCGGGTGGGCTATCATATATCATTGTCTGCAGCAGGCGACTTTGGAAATAGCTGACTATTAGCAACTTAATTGCCCTTGAATATACAATGCACACTTGTGCGGAGTGTTCGTGGCGAAGACTGCCAACAGACAGTGAAATTAGAAAAAATGCCCTCTTGGGTTACATCTGTACTGAAGTTTTAAAGAAGGAATAAAAGAAGATGTGGCTGTTAATGGAAGTTTTAGCAGGAGTTTAACAACTGTCACTCCATTTCAGGCACCTACTTGGGCTCTCACTCTGCGGTAAAGGCTGGTTAATATCTAGTGTTTGGATAAACTCTGAGTATCATTGCCCATTATCTGTTGGTCCACTGACTTTTTTTGGATTATAGATGTAAGAAAGATCTTTAGAATGTTACATTTAAGTAATGGTTTCATAATAAAGGATGTTCATTATACGCATTTTGTAAAGTTCTGAGAATTATGCCTGGGTTTAAAAATCAGTACATATAGCAAGACTTCAGTTACATAACAATTGAAAGCAAGTATCCAGAATGATGCAAGTTGGGAATTTGAACAACCAGATAACGTGAGGTCCATTTATATCCTCAGCATACGTAATATGCTGTTTACAGTGGGATACGTAAATGCAAACATTTTCATTTGGGTGAACTATTAAATAAGTTAATCTAGAAGGCTGGTCAGTGTGCAGATTTTGACAAAAGTATTAAGTGAGATTACTGTTGTACCTAGGCTGTTAAGTGGTAATGGTGTTGGCCAAGGATAGTTATGGAGGCTAACATAAAAGAATATTAGAATTTTAACAGGTTAAAAAGGACACAGAAGATGACTGAAAGGAAGAATGGCATGAGCCAGGAGGCAGTTGAACTAGAGAAAGTTTCAACGGCTGAGGTGACCATTCATTTTCATTAGAAAGAAATCCTTGTTATGGTTTAATGAAAATTTTTTCTAAATTAGTATACAATAAAATTAATTTTTTGCATATCTACATATATGAACTTTCACACATTGTATAGATTCCTGTAACCACCACCACAGTCAAGATTCAGAACAGTTCCACTACCCTCCGAAGCTGCTCCCAGCAATTCCAGAAGTCTCTCCTCTTCCTCTTTTAATCCTGGAAGCCGTGAACCTGTTCTCCATCCCATCGGCTGTGTCTTTCTCTAAAAGACAAGTGAAAGGAGTCAAGCAGTAACTTTTTGAGATCGACTTCTTTCACTCAGCAGAGTGCCTTTAAGAGTCATGCAGGATGTTGTGTACACTAGTGATTTTTTCTGGTGTATGTTTGGTTAGTAACTGGGCTTCCCTGGTGGCTCAGATGGTAAAGAATCTGCCTGCAGTACAGGAGACCTGGGTTCAACCCCTGGGTTGGGAAGATCCCTGGAGAAGGGAATGGCTAGCCACTCCAGTATTCTTGCCTGGAGAATCCCGTGGACAGAGGAGCCTGCAGTGACTGACTGACTGTGTGACTATGTGACTGACTAACCGGGATAAACTCCACTTGGCATGTTATTTATTTTACATCTTGCTGGGTTTGATTTGATGACATTTTGTTGAAGATGTTTACTTCTATGTTCATAATGGCTATCAGTTTGTAGTTTTGTTTTCTTGTGTTTTCTTTCTGGTTCAGTTCTCAAGGTAGTTGACCTTATAAAACTGTGTTGAGGATCATTCTCTTGTCTTCTGTTTTCTGGGATTCTGTAGAATTGGTTTTATTTCCTCTTTAAGTGTTTGACCGAGATTACCCGTGAAACCATCTGTGTTTGGAGATTTCTTGTGAGTAAAGTTTTAAATGGTAAAAATCCAAATTATTTAAATTTATAGAACTATTCAGCTTTTCTATTTCATCTTGGGTACATTTTGGCAGTTGGTAGTTTTTGCGAATTGAGTCATTCCATCTAAATTGTTGAGTTTTTGTGAATAAAATTATTCTTAATTTTCATTCATTATCCTTTCAATATTGCCAACTCTGCCTATAGTAATATCTTCTCTTTCATTCATGGTATTAATAATTTGAAACTTCTCTCTCTGTCTCTTTTGAGATCAGGTTTGAAATTTATCATTTCTACTGATGTTAAAAAAAAAAAACCTTTTTGCTTCATTGATTTTTTTCCTATTATTTTCCTCTTTACAATTTCACTTATTTCTATTCTTATTTTTAGTATTTTTATTTATTATTTCCTTCCTCTGCTTGTTTGGATTTATTTTACTCATCATTTTTCTAGTTTTTTTTTTAAAGTTAAAGCTTAATAATCTGAGACCTTTTAAATTTTCTAATATGAGCATTTCATGCTATAGATTTCCCTTAGATCCACTCCTTTATGTTACGTAAAGAGGGTAAGTGGTAATGTCAAGTCATTTCCAAGAATGCGAATTACAAGCTGTTTTCCCTCAGCTAATACAATTAAAATAAAAAACCCCTCAAACTGTGCGCCTACAGGTTAGGCTAGAGAGGGGTCCAAGTCTGTCAGATGTCCTGTACCACGTATCACGTTTCTGTGGCACAGTGGTAAGCCCAAGTGATGAAGAAAAGGTTGAATAATACGCTCTGGGTTCTGTTTGCTATGTCATGGAATAAAGAGCCAACACACTTTAGGGTGATCTTACAGCGTGTCAGTCTGGCTTTTCCCTTCATTACTCAGAACCTCTCACTGCGAGGTGACGGGTACGGCGCCACGCTTCAGTCAGAAAACATGTCAGACCCGTTAGAACTCCCAAGAGGACGCACGTCTGTGAGGACTTCTCTGAGAAAAACATCCAAACTACACGTAAATTCTTACTGCAATGACGCTTTGAGGAAGCACTGGTGCGGCAGGCGGCGCTGGGCTCTTTCCTCGCCGTCTCCTGGATGGTTTTCCTTCTGCGTCCTCCTTGCTTGACCCCAGGCTTCCCTCAAGCTCCGCCTGGATTCTCGTGAGCCGTGTGCACCCTCAGCGCTTCCACCCCCGGGTTTCTTTGTTCTCTGGAGACCTGGCAGTGGCCGGCAGTGCCTCCCCGCTCAGTGTGCGGGACTGGGTGAGTTTTTTATTGTGGTAAAATACACGTAGCGTACACGTTGCCAGTTCAGCCATTTTAAAGCGGCATTAGTGGCACATTCACATTGTGCGAGCATCCCCGCGCCTCCCTCTCCAAGCTTTTTCATCTTCCCGGCTTAAACCCTCCACCCACCAAACAGTAACTTCCGTTCCCCTCTCCCACCCATGGCGTCCAGCGTGCTACTTTCTGTCTGTATGGACCTGTCTCCTCTAAGCACTTTGTATGAGCGGAATCCTAAAACATTTGTTCTTTTACGTTAGCTTATTTTACCCAGCATAATGTTTTCAAGGTTCATCCATGTTGTAGCCTGTGTCAGAATTTCCTTCTTTTACACTTTCTCATTTTACTTTTTTCTGCTAAAAATCTGGTATCCACTTTATTTTTAGTTTTTATTGAAGTATAATTAACTTGGGGCTTCCCTGTGGCTCAGCTGGTAAAGAATCCGCCTGCAATGCGGGAGACCTGGGTTTGATCCCTGGGTTGGGAAGATCCCCTGGAGAAGGGAAAGGCTACCCTCTCCAGGATTCTGACCTGGAGAAGTCCATGGACTGTATGGTCCTTGGGGTCGTAAAGAGTTGGACATGACTGAGCACCTTTCACTTTCACAGTTAACTTACAATGTATTAATTACTTCTGTATAGCAAAGTGGTTCAGTTATACATATATAAATTATTTTATTATATTCTTTGCTGTTATCATTTATCAAAGTGTATTGAATATAGTCCTCTGTGTTATACAGTAGGATCTTGTTGTTCATCCGTTCTGTATATAAGAGCTTACGTCGGCTAACCCCAAGTTCCCGCTCCTCTCCTCCCAACCCCCTCCCCTCGGCAACCACAAGTCTGTTGTCTGTGTCTGTGAGTCTGTCTCTCTTGTGGGTAGTTTCATTTATGTCATACTTTAAATTCACATATAAATGACATCAGATAGTATTTATCTTTCTGACTTAGTTTGATAATCTCTAATTGCATCTATTCCTTCCTTCCATTTTTATGACTTACTAGTATTCTGTGGGGTTTCCTTGGTGGCTCAGATAGTAAAGAATCTGCAGGAGGAGAAGGAGGTGACAGAGGATGAGATGGTTGGATGGCATCACCAATTCAATGGACATGAGTTTGGGCAAACTCCAGGAGATGGTGAAGGACAGGGAAGCCTGGCGTGCTGCCATTCCATGGCATTGCAAAGAGTCAGACACGACTGAGTGACTGAGCACCAACAGCATTCCATTGTTCGCACGCGCTGCATTGTCACGACTGAGTGACTGAGCACCAACAGTGTTCCATTGTTTGCACATGCTTCATTGTCACGACTGAGTGACTGAGCACCAACAGTGTTCCATTGTTTGCACATGCTTCATTGTCACGACTGAGTGACTGAGCACCAACAGTATTCCATTGTTCGCACACGCTGCGTTGTATTTGTCCGTTTGTCTGTTGTTTCCTTTCTGGCTCATTTGGCAGCAAAACGTTCTGAGTTTCCTTTCAGCTGATGGATATGGAGCAGGGAAGTGCTTCTGTAGCCATTAAGCTCTTAGACGATCTTGGATCTGACGTATTGGATTACTAATCATGCTTTTACAGCTCATTTTTTCTATGGCCCAGAGTCGCAGTTCTCTCTGTGGATGGCAGGTGCCATACTGGAATCTCTTGGGGAATTTTTCCAAGTGTTACTTCTTCGTCTTTCTTCCAAGCTTCTTTCTACTGCTGGAAAATAAGGAAAATAAGTGGGTTTTAAGTCTTAGCTGTGTTGGGTGAAACTTCTCTTTGAGAGCAGCCATTGTAGACTCAAATGTTCCTGCAAGTGGTCTCTTGAATTAACCCGTGGAGTCATGATGAAAGAAGATTTATCTTGGCCAGGAGTATTTAAGCTTGTCATTCTTTAAATTTCTGTATTCACTCTGGGGATTCATTAGTTTTCTTAATACATTATTTTTAGTGCACTTTGCATACTTTCTCCCATGTGTTTCTGTTTGGATTGACTTGTTCCTTCAGGGTGGAAATTATGTGGGTTATTTTGACTTGTCATTGGGTGCCATAGGAGAAAGGTCAGAGAGGGCTCATGGCGTTGCAGGGTGGGACACATTGGAGCCTGACATCTATAGATGGGATGGGGGGCATTTCAGCTTGAGGAGACAGAAGTAGAAAAGGCTCAGGAGTCTGGAAGCATAGAGCTGTCTAGGGTTGCCAGAAAGAACAAGACACAGAAGAGGAGGGAAGCAATACTCTTCCTTCTAGAATTTCTTATTTTTCTCTGCCTTGAATATCTTCCCCACCTGCTCAACTGTAGGTCAAAATCCTCCCCAAAACCTCTATCAAAGATTTTTCTCCAACACCCTGTCATACCTCTGGGACAGTCCACGTGGCTTTCTACAGGAATGAATCTTTTTGTCTTTTTCTCATCAGCTGGGATGGGTAATTCCTGTCTTTCCTGAAAAGTCTGTGAAGTCCTCAGGCTTTTTTTGCTCTCAGATTCTCCAGACCCTATCGAAGGGTTCAACACTGTGATAGTCTGAAAAGACACAATCCTTAACTGACTGATGGACAAAGCCATTGGAGAACAATTTCAGGCGTGAATGTGAACATCACTCAATTGTGTTCGACTCTTTGCAACCCCATGGACTATATTATACATCCGTGGAATTCTCTAGGCCAGAACACTGGAGTGGGTAGCCTTTCCCTTCTCCAGGGGATCTTTCCAACCCAGCGATCGAACCCAGGTTTCAGACATCTAGCCATTGAAAAGGATCTTGCGGATGAATGTTTGATGAAACAGTGTCTGTGGAAAAATAGAAGCATCATTGATGCAGAGTATTGAATTTTGTAACCATCCATTTACCTTCTGTAACTGGAAGGCGTCTTTGCCAAAATGTTAGCAGTTGCTGCCTGCGATGGATGTTCCGGATGATTTTACTTTATATTCTCGGGTTTTGCTCAATGATCTGTGCTCCTTGGTCCACAATACACAGTGTTTCATGACTGTTTTTGTCTGTCTGTTGTGGAGTAGAGGCCTGGACCTGAGTCGGTGTTTGTTGAATGAATAAGTGAGTGACTAATATAGAATGATGAAAATAGACCATTCAGGGCTTAAAAATCTCTGAGGGCTTTACAATTAGTAAGACAATGTGGAAGGCCATTATAGCTTGTAAAATAGTATACAAAATGAACGTGTTATAATTATTATAATTGTGGAAAGACCTCCAGGCCCCCTCTAGTCCTTAGGGTACTCCTCTTGCTGGCTAGATGAGCTCCTTTCCAGCTCTCCCTTAGAACCACCCCTTTCTGGGAGTCGGGAGACAGGTAACCCGAGCTCGTGTTTAACTCAGATTTATTTTACTTCGACTTGTCCCCTTTTAGAGTTAATTCAGCAACACGCATGCCCTTTCTCAAGATTTTTATCAGGTGGTGGTGAACTTTTAATGAATATAATAGAAAACATTTCCCCATCCTAGAAAACAGAGGGAGTTTGAAATGCATTTTGACCTCATCAACTTCTTTCATCTGGTCTCTGTAATCAGTTTTTATAAAAAGCACATGGCTGCCTGGCTATATCTTGATAAAGAACAGTTTTTGTGTTCTATTAAAAAAAAATTCAGAGAACTGGTTTCAATCTTGAGAGATAATGGGAGTGTGGTGGAGGCGATGGGTGAGCTGTCTACACCGTGCCCCGGTGTGAGGACTGGTGAGCTGAGCTGAGTGCAGTTCTCAGCCCTGTTCCCTCCTTATGGGTGCTATTGGGGGGACTCTCCACCTTGCCCCCCGGAGGGCTTCACAGACATGCGTACCTCAAAGCCCAGTGTCTTCTAGACAGAGGACAGGCATCCACAGCCTATAATGGGAAGGAAGACAGACATTTGTTCTCATCAGTATCTGCTAAGGGGACATAGAAATGATCCTTACAGCTTTTTCAGAGTTTTTCTAATGAGAAGTTTAAAGGTAATGAGCCCTCCTCCCAACAGATCTTTAGAGTTCTGAGTCTGTGGACTTTACTTCTATCATAACTGTCTTTGCAACAAATGTTTATCGTATATCCACGAGGTACCAGCCTTGTGCCAAGTGCTTAGAATACGTCTGTGAACAAAATGGTCAAAGGATGATTTCCTCCTGTAGCCGGCATGGTGCTCAGATGAACGAGGACTGTGGTAAGACAGTTGGAGGACATGTTAGAAGGTGATGGTGTTATAGAAAGAAAGAAAAGTTGAGTCCAGCAAGGTCAAGGGCACCAGGATGGAGGGGGCGGGGCTGGTGTATATAGGGCAGTTGGGATAAACCTTACTGTTTTGGGGGAGATGGAAGCAAGAAAACCTAACAAAACGACTAAACATCCCAACTGTGTTACAGGCAAAATACTGAGACTGATGTACTTGTCCCCAGTCTGTGAGGTGATCAGGCTGGGCAGCGTGAGGTCTGATGGCCGGTACCCAGCTCCAACACAAGCATCACCACATGGTACCCTGTTTATTCCCAAGCTCCCCCGACCTGGTTCGTCAATCCCCACTCATTCCTCCCAGAATCTCCCCTTGGCCTTGCCTTCTGAAACACTACCCTCTTGCCTTTCTCTCTCCCTGTCCTTTTCCTCTTAACTCTCTGGAATTTCTTTCCATCACTTGAGCTTTTGCACATTACTTCTGTCTGGGGTTCTATTCGCTCTGCTCTCTGACCCCCTGGATGATCTCACCTGCTCCGTGGCTTCTACAGCCACTGGTGAGCTGGTGATGCTCAACATCTCTGAGCTGCGTGTCCTCAGCTCCAGTCTTGTCCACTCGGCTGCCTTGGCAAGTCCAAAACTGAGCTCATCCAGCCTGTCTCCCCTTGGGAGTTTTCTATTTTGGTAAGTGATATATGATGCTTTCAAATTGTGGTGCTGGAGAAGACTCTTGAGAGTCCTTTGTACAGCAAGGAGATCAACCTAGTCAATCCTAAAGGAAATCAACCCTGAGTTTTCATTGGAAGTACTCATGCTGAAGCTCCAATCCTTTGGATACCTGATGCAAAGAGCTGACTCATTGGGAAAGACCTCAATTTTGGGAAAAATTGAAGGCAAGAGCAGAAGGGGACGACAGAGGATGAGATGGTTAGATAGCACCAGTGACTTAGTGGACATGAATCTGAGCAAACTTCAGGAGATAGTGGAAGATAGAGGAGCCTGGTGTGTTTCAGTCCATGGGGTTGCAAAGAGTCGGACACGACTGAGTGACTGAACAACATATATGTCTTTAGCTTAAAAAATAACACTTATGTTCAGTCCATTTAATGCTTTTGTCAAGCGTTCTTTTAATGGCTTCATAATAACCCCCATCTATCTAACCATCCACAATTGATCTTCCCAATTCCCTACTGCTGAGCATTTAAGTTGTTTCTGAATCTTTGCTCTCACAAGCAACCGTACAATAAACACCCTCATTCAGTGTTTACATCTTTGTGTTTCCTTGGCCCAAGATTGGCTCATAAATAGAATCAATTTTGAGCTGGTTTAGCATTCCCTTTGGATAAATTCCCAGAAGACAACTCGGTGACTCAAAGGATATGAAGAATTTGAAGATGTTGGTGGTTGCTTATTGCCCTTTAGAAAAGGATAGTCAAATGTATTTCCACTGCTAATGAATGATGCTTTTTCAGTTATTACGAGCTTCCAAATCTGCCACGTTTCCTGGGTTACAAGCGGGGATGGACATGGCCTCCTGTGTTCATTGGTTGGCTGTATTCTTTTCTGAACTGCTTGCTCACTTTTGTCCACTTTTCTCTGGTGGTGCTTTCCATTTTTGCCTTTTTAAAAAAGGATTTGTTCTAATTAAGGCTTTTGATTGCAGGCGACAGCATCTGACTTGAGTTAGGACAGGTGAGCTTGGAGTCTGCTTCAAGGGGGCAGTGTCACCAAAGGAGACGGGGGAGAGGGGCACCCGGGCTTCCTTTGACCCGGGGCTGGGAGCCAAGCGTCGGAACCCGTCGACTTCTCAGTCTCGTAGCCCCCTGGCCTCACCTGCTCTTGATGCTGCCCCATCCTCTGGTCCCAGGCAGCTCTGTCTGCCTTCTCATCTAGCTAGTGACCCAACATGGTGACCAGGCCACGTTCCCACTCTATGACCTTTCAGCTGCAGCACCCTCAAAGCTCCCTGTGTCTTTAGAGATAGGATGCAACTAGCCTAGCTGTTCCTTGAGCCTGGCTGCCCAAGGGACAGCCAACGGCTGGACTCTCTCCACGTCACATGTCCATCTTTGGCTCCGTCAGTTCCTTCTGGGTTGACAGGCGGGGCAGGTTCGATGGATGGGACCAGGGCCAGGGCAGGGCAGGCAGTGGGACGTGCATAATAAAAGCTGCAGATTTTTTGTCAGACAAGTTGTACACAGTCTGCCTTAGGATATATGTATTTTTTTCTAGCGGTTAGTTTCTCAACATTATTTCTTGAATGCTGTCTTTTCCTCTTCCTCTCCACTGAGGAAATAGTCTTAATTCAGTTTTTTGTTTCTTCTCCCGTGGGTTTCTGCTTCTCCCTGGTCTGCCCACCTCTAGTTACACTCCTTCCCTCCTCATTCTCTCTACCCTGTCAGCAGAAGTGTCCACCCAAAATGCCAACCTGGCAAAGATGCCTCCTCTTTAAAAAAGTCTTCCAGTGGCTCCTGACAAGCTTCTGGAGAAAGTCCAAAGTCGTGACAAGTCCAGATTGGGTTTTCAGTGTGGCTCCATCCCCCTCATCTGATTCTCTGGTGATGCTGCAGACGTCCTGTGGTCCAGCCACACCCTAGGGGTTTCTGAGTGGCTGACCTTTCTTGAGTGCTCATGCTTTTCTCAGCCAACTCCTCCACCTCATTTTCTCTTTCTAGCAAATTATTCCATGTTCTTCAATAATCACTGGAGTAGGACTTCTATTTTGCACTCCTTGCCACCTACTTGGGTTGCGTTCGTTTTTCTTTCTTCACACTCATGGAAACACACTCTGTTAGAATGGGGTTCCTATCTCCTTCACTTCTAGATGAGACAATTTGGAGGGTCAATGTCCATCTTTCTCTTTTCAAGCCACTGGAAATAGGTTTGAATTAATGTTGCCCATGCATGCGTGGGGCTTCCCTGGTGGCTGAGATGGTAAAGAATCTGCCTGCCATGCAAGAGACCTGAGTTCAATCCCAGGGTTGGGAAGATCCCCTGGAGAAGGGAATGGTAACCCACTCCAGTATTCTTGCCTGCTCAATCCCATGGACAGAGGAGCCTTGTGGGCTATAGTCCATAGGGTCGCAAAGAATCAGACACGACTGATGAACTTAGCACAAAGCACATCATAAATAAAGATTGAGCCCTGGTCTCTCACATTGCAGGCTGCTTCTTTACCTGCTAAGTCACAAGGGAAGCCCCAGTATAGTGGAGTGGGTAACCTATCCCTTCCCCAGCGGATCTTTCCGACCCAGGAATCGAACCGGGGTCTTCTGCATTGCAGGCAGATTCTTTACCAACTGAGCTATCAGGGAAACCCTAAACAAAGATTTCCATTTTCTAGAGATTAAAAGGAAAGGAGTGTGGCTAATGTCAACAATCTCCTACATCAAATCCAGTCTCTTCCACACGAGATGGATGTCCACAGCTGACTGGGCACGGCAGGGAGGGAAGTTCTCTGAGGCTGGCAGCCGTGTGTGGATCCTGGCTCCCGCTCCAGCTGTGTGATCTGCAGTAAGTTAGTTGAGGCTTTCTGTCTGTAAAATGGGCTGATGTAGCCATCAGTGTCCCAGAGCTTTGAGGACTGGAGAGAGGATGCAGGGTGAGTACCTGCTCAGGGCCAGGGAAGGTCTGAGAAACTTTGGGGTTTATTGGTATGGATTATTTACCAAAGTAAATACTTCCCTGTAGCTCAAATGGTAAAGAATCTGCCTGCAATGCTGGAGACCAGGGTTTGATCCCTGGGTTGGGAAGATCCTCTGGAGAAGGGAACAGCAATCCACTCCAGTATTCTGGCCTGGAGAATCCCGTGGACAGAAAAGCCTGTTGGGCTACAGTCTGTGGAGTCACAAAGAGTCAGCATGACTGAGCGACTAATACACACATTTACCAAAGTGGGCAGCCACTTCCCCGGTGGCTCAGTTGGTAAAGAATCTGCCTGCAATATAGAAGACTTGGATTCAATCCTTGGGTCAGAAAGATCCCCTGGAGAAGGGAATGGCTACTCACTCCAGTATTCTTGCCTGGGAAATCCCATGGACAGAGGAGCCTGGTGGCTTGGGGTTGCTAGGGTTGGACAAGACTTAGGGACTAAGCCACCACCATAGATTTAATAATACTAATATATTAGCGTCGTTGGAGGGCTTGTGGAAGCATCTCACACAGCACCACAGGTATGGAAGGAAAACATGATGATTTCCATTTTTTGGTTCTCTCAATTCTGAACAAAGACAAGTTGAACTGTTGCTTAGAATTCCCTGTTGTATAAAATTTTTTTTAATAAACAAAGTGGATTTAGAATTTAATGGTGACATTTAGTCATTAGAAAGCAGACAATTACATGAAGAGTAATTTGATATTTATAACAGCATCATTGTCAATTAAATTTGTCAAAGTGAATCAGAAATCCTTGATGAGCAAAGAAAGATGAACTGGAAGCTGTAACGGGGTTGTTAGCTGTTGTTGAGAGAGAGGAAAATCAAAGGGAGGTTGTACGCTTTGTGGTTGTTTGTTTTTAATTCTGCGGCACGCCTAGTGGCTCAGACGGTAAAGAAGCCTGCCATGCAGGAGACCTGGGTTCGATCTCTGGGTCAAGAAGATCCTCTGGAGAAGGGAATGGCAACACACTCCGGTATTCTTGCCTGGAGAATCCCATGGTCAGAGGAGCCTGGCGGGCTTACAGTCCATAGGGTTGCAAAGAAAAGAGTCGGACACGACTGAGCCACTAACACTTGTTCATTCAGCAATAAAAAAGAGTGACATAATGCCATTTGCAGCAACATGGATGGGCTTAGAGGTTGTTCTACTGAATGAAGTAAGTCAGAAAGAGAAAGACAAATGCCGTGTGATATCACTGATGTGTAGAATCTAAAAAAGTGATACAAGTGAACTCATTTACGAAACGGAAGTAGACTCAGAGACAGAAAAAAAAAAAAAAAACAAACTTAGGGTTACCAAAGGGGAGGTGGGAAGGGATAAATCAGTAGGAGTTTGGGATTAATATAAGCAAAGCACTGTACATAAAATAGGTAAACAACAAGGCTTTGCCGTATAGGGAATTATAGTCAATATCTTCTAAGAACCTATGAAGTAGAAGAATCTGAAAAATAGTGTGTATGTGCATGTACATATGTATGTGTATATAACTGAATCACTTTGCTGAGAACTGAAACTATCACAACATTGAAATTAACTCCAATGGAAGGAAAACAGAGCAGGCCCAAGGACAGCCATGGAAGGGGCGCCAGGGGCAGGTCACCCTCCTTTAAAGCCAGTCCCAGGGGACAGATTGCCTCTCAGAAGTCAGGGTGGTGCCCAGGGGGTTTGGAAACTCCAAGGCCCAGCTCACCAATCTCTCTCATCTCCAGGGCCACAGTTTGGGTTGGTGGCAGGGATGAGAGCTCAGGAACTCACAGCCTGAATCCTCTTCAGGGAAGGGGGCGTCTCTGGGCTGGAAAGCCAGCCTGGGAGCTGCCGATAGTTAAACCCGAGATCGCAGGGAGAAATGAAGCCGGCCTGTGTCTCTCTGCTGAACCCCTTGAGGCGAGCACCCTCCTCCCCTAGAGCCCAGGCTGCACTTGCTGCCTTGAGGCCCTGGTGTGGGACAGGCCTGCAGCTGCCCTTCGTAGATGACCCTCCTCCCCTCCCCTGAAGGCCAGCGGTTGTGGGACTGGGCTTGTCTCCGTGAGATCAACTCTCTGTCTTAAATGATCCCACCCTTTAAAAATGTGGTATATACACACAATGGAATGCTACACAGCCATAAAAAGGAATTGGGTTTTGCTATTTGCAGCAACATAGATGGAACTGGAGGGCATTATGGTACTTGAAGTACGTCAGACAGAGAAAGAGAAATACTGTATGATATCACTTACATGTGGGATCTAAAGAATACAACAAACTAGTGAATATAATAAAAAAGAAGCAGGCCCACAGATGCAGAGAATAAATTAGTGTGGTTACCAGTGGGGAGAGGAAAGTGAGGACGGGCAATTTGGGGGTAGGGGATTAAGAGGTACAATTGTTAGGTGTAAAATAAGCATAAGGACGTATGTATGCATACATGCTAAGTTGCTTCAGTTGTGTCTGACTCTTTGTGACTCTATGGACTATGGTCTCCTCTGTCCACAGGATTCTCCAGGCGAGAATACTGGAGTGGGTTGCCACGCCCTCCTCCCGGGGAATCTTCTCAACCCAGGAATCGCGCCCACATCTGTGTCTCCGGCGTTGGCAGGTGGGTTCTTTACTGCTAGTGCCACCTAGGAAGCCCCATATATTGTACAACGTGGGGAATACAGCCAATATAACAACTGTAGAGTATAACTTAAAAAACTGTGACTCACTGTATTATACCCCTGTAACGTATATACTATTGCACATCAACTATATTTGAATTAAAAAATAGTGACAGAAGCGGTGATGTTCGCTTGTCACCCTCCCTGCGCCAGCGGTCCGGGCTCCCACTCCTGGCTGTGTCGATGGGGTGTGTGTGTGTGATTTACCTTACCGCTAAGTGGGATGACCAGCCCTCCTGGTTTGCCTGGGACCAAGGACTTTCAGGGCTCAAACTGGAACAAGTTGGTCATCTTAAGGGACATAACCTGGAAAGAATGTAAACTGGTATTCTGAGTCATTCAGGGATGACCGTACCCTGTGAGAGTTGCCTAAAAATAAGCTGATTCCATTATTTATTGAACAAACACAAGGCCACATACTCGGGGGCTGGAAGAACGCTGATAGACATTCAGCGTGGTCTCGAAACTTCCCTGAGCCACTGTGTGAACGGAGCTGTTACCCAGTATTTACCTTCTAGACTCGGGCTGAGTCTAGAGTCAGTTACGCTGGTGGACATGGCCCATATTATCACTGATGCCAGAGCATCAGATGCCTTGGTGTACTTAGGAAACACTTTCAAAGGGAAAATGCACTTGGATTCTATATAACATTGCTGAATTGCCAGCTCTGCAGCAGTCGTTCTCACTGAGGGCAGAGTTTGCCCCTCAGGGGTCACGAGGCCACATCCGGAGGCGTTCTGGGTGGTCATGATGGGGGTGGTGGTCACGAGTTACCACATCTAGAGGGTGGATGCAGGGCTGCTGGTGGACACCGTACAATGTGCAGGACGGCCCCACAGAAAACATTCATCCCCGCCTAATGTCAACAGCGCTGAGGGTGAGACACTGCCCTGGGGAGGGCAGCCACAGACTGGGTCTGCCTGGAAACGCGAGGTCAGCATCGCCTCTCTCCAGTATGCAGACAGCTCCGCTTGCACGGGACTTTCTTCATCTTTAGACGCTGAGCTAGGAAGCTCGCAGCATGACCAGGACCAACCAGCTTCATCATGAGCAGGGCCTGGGGAGGTTACAGAGCAGAAATGCCGGGCCTTCTTTGGGTGTTCTAGAAGATTCTACCCAGGAAGTGTGGAAAGAGCCTTTCCAGCTAGCTGAGGCTCTTATGAGTCCCCTACCTGAGACAGCATCTCTCACAAGGACCAGCTTATTTTCAGGGGGTTCACCTGGCACCTACATGGGGTGAGTTCCCAGGGGCTGGTTATTGCCGTTTACAGAGCTGCTTGCATTTTATTTGTTTTATTTCCAAAAAAATAATTTCATATGTACCCCAATGTTCATCGCAGCACTGTTTATAATAGCCAGGACATGGAAGCAACCTAGATGTCCATCAGCAGATGAATGGATAAGAAAGCTGTGGTACATATACACAATGGAGTATTACTCAGCCATTAAAAAGAATACATTTGAATCAGTTCTAATGAGGTGGATGAAACTGGAGCCTATTATACAGAGTGAAGTAAGCCAGAAAGAAAAACACCAATGCAGTATACTAACGCATACATATGGAATTTAGAAAGATGGTAACAATAATCCTGTATGCGAGACAGCAAAAGAGATATAGATATATAGAACAGTCTTTTGGACTCTGTGGGAGAGGGCGAGAGGGTGGGATGATTTGGGAGAATGGCAAAAAAAAAAAAAATTAAATTTATTTGTTTACTTATTTTTGGCTGTGCTGAGTCTCTGTGCTCTGTGAGCTTTTCTCTAGCTGTGGTGAGTGGGGGCTCCTCTCTAGCTGTGGTGTGCGGCTTCTCTTGTTACAGAGCACGGACTCGGCACATGGGCTCAGCAGCTGAGGCCCCAGAGCTCTAACGTGCCGGGTCAATAGTTGTAGTGTGCGGGCTCAGTTGCCACATGGCCTCTGGGATCCTCCTGGACCAGGGGTTGAACCTCTGTCTCCTGCATGGGCAGGTGGATTCTTTACCACTGAGCTTCAGGGAAGCCTGATACTTGCATTTGAAAAAGTTTTCTTTTGGCAATAATTTTACACTCGTAGAAAAGTTACAAGAAGAATACAAGGACTCCCTTTACCCAGAATCTCCAAATGTTAACATTTATCACGGTTGCCTTACTCTCCTCTCCACTCTATGGTGTTCAACTGTGGTGTTGGAGAACACTCTTGAGAGTCCCTTGGACTGCAAGGAGATCCGAGATCCAGCCAGTCCATCCTAAAGGAAATCAGTCCTGAATAGTCACTGGAAGGACTGATGCGGAGGCTGGAGCTCTAATACTTTGGCCACCTGATGCAAAGAACTGACTCACTGGAAAAGACCCTGATATTGGGAAAGATTGAAGGCAGGAGGAGAAGGGGACGACAGAGGATGAAAAGTTCAGATGGTATCACTGACTTGATGGACATGAGTTTGAGTAAACTCCAGGAGTTGGTGATGGACAGGGAGGCCTGGAGTGCTGCAGTCCATGGGGTTTCAAAGAGTCAGACATGACTGAGCGACTGAACTGAACTCTCTCCGCTCTATAGACACATTATGACCTTTACCACCTAAGAGCATGGGGCGGAATTGATGCCCCTTTATCTCTAAATACATCAGCGTGTGCTTTATAAAAACAAGAACACTCTTTTTGAAACCATAGCACAATGATCAACAAAAGGAAGCCAGCACCCATGCAGCGTTAACTAATCCACAGGCCTTGTTCAGGTCTCATGGGTGGTCCTGCTAACGTCCTTTCTAGCAAATTCTCCCTCCCCATTCCCCTGAGAGCCCCATTCCAACTGCTGAGTTGTCCTGTCTCCTTACACCATCTAACCTTCAGCATCATCTTGGGTTTCTCTCTTTTATGGCCTTGACAGTTTTGAGGAGCACAGGACAGCTACTTTGTTGCCTGTCCCTCTTTCTGAGTTTGTCTGATGTCTCCTTGTCACTAAATCCAGGCTGTGCATTTTTAACAAGATACTAGAAGCCGGAAAGTGAGGCGGCCCTCAGGGCATCATCGTACCAGGAGGAGAATGATGTCTCTGTGCCCGTTTCTGGCCACGTGAACTCTCCCCGGTTGGGTTCTCTCCTGTATGATTACTACCTTCCCCTTCATAATTAGTAGGTATCTTGGGAAGGGTCCTTGGAAGCCCCATGCTTATCCCTGATCATGATGTCGTCACTAGGTTCAGCATCCGCTGATGTTTCTTGCTTGAAACAATTGTGATGATGCAGGTTGCCCAGTGGTGATTTTTAGAAATCCCATCCTTCCTTCTATGTTTAGCTACAATTCTGCCATTAGAAAGAACTTTTCTTTTCTCCTATTTATTATTTTTAATTTCATCTATATCTGGGTGGATCCACAGACCCTTATTTTGGTCTATGGCTAGTAACCCATTACTATCACTATTTTGGTGCTGAAATTGTCCTAAACCTGGCTGTGGGGAGCTGGCCCCTGTGTCCTCTGCCCACGTTTCCCTCCCTGATTTTGGCACAGCGTGGTAGTCTACGTTCATCTTGGCTTTCCCCTGCACCCACCTGGAAACCAGTCACTTCTCCAAGAGGCTCTGGTTCCTTTTATTGGAGAAAGGTATTCAGAAACCAGGATTTGGGCTCTGGGAGTGCCCATGTCAGCTATTTCCTTTCAAACCCTCTTATGAGCAGACAGAGGTAGAAAACGTACGTGTGTGTGCATTTCTATTAATCATCTGTCTGTCTATCATCCATCCGTCCATCCTGACCTCCAAATCCAATCCAGCACCACGGGCTTCATTCTAATCTTCCTCCCTTGCACTTCTGTAACTGTCTTTTCCAACAGTGAAAAACCTGGTTCTCATTACACACAGTACGTTTACTTTTTACTCAATACGACAATATCCATGAAATAATTTTAGAATTGGGCTTTCCTGGTGGTCCGGTGATTAAGACTCTGTGCTTCCCCTGCAGGGGGCTTGGGTCCGATCCCTGGTTGGGGAAGGTCTGCATGCCGTGAAGTGCAGCAGAAGAAAAAAAGGGAAAAAGCCCCATAATTTTAGAATTGCTATCTCATACCGCTGTGAACAAATCAGAAAATTGGCGTTCTGTCCTTTTTTTTTTTTTTTTTTTTTTTAACAGTTTTTGTTGTTGTTTTATCTATAGCCTGTGGTGCTAAGGGCAGACACAGAGTGACCAGTTCAAAAGTCCCTTGAATTGGCTCTTCTGTCTTCAGTGTGCTGGCGTCCAAAATACATTTAGGTTCATCTATTTCTGTTTGTATTCCATCTGGGGTTTTTCTCTTTATTTAATTAAAAATTTTGAGTATGTGAATTAGCATGTCTCTAAAAGCCAGAACCGTGTAAATATTGTCCTCAGAGGGGTGTCCCCCGGCCCTTTCTCCGCCTGTCCCCACCCCCTCAATTTTCCTGCCTTTTCCCTTTGAGTGTCTTGTGGGTTTTCAGCTTGTCGTGCCTGTGCTTCTGTTTGCGCAAATGAGGGATATTCAGGTATGCTCTATTGCCCTCCTTTCCCTGAATGGTATACACACCTTCTCTTCTCACACTTGGCTTTTTCACATCTTGAGCATCAGTAGTGTTTCATGAGGATCTTCCTTCTTGTTTTCACATCTTCCAGGCGGACTGGCCACACTTCACTCAGCCTCTCGATTGTGGTCATTAGGCTGTTTCCAGTATTTTGCAAAGCAACACTGCCATCGCTAACCCTGTATCTATTCCATGTTGCCGGAGGTGTATCTTTAGGTTGGATTCTGGAAGCTGGATTGCTGAAGCAAAGGGTAAACACGTACGGCGCTCTTTCAGCCACTCCCACGTTTCCCCTCTAAAGGGCTTTGCCGATCTCCATTCCCACCATTAATGTACGAGCGTGGCTCCTTCCCTGCAGTGTCACCAGGAGAGTGTGATGTTGTGTTCCCTAATCTGCACCGGACACGTGAGAATTCCTCCAGTTGCATTGTCTGCTGAGGGGTGTGGATAGGCCAAGAAAGAGGTCCCTGGATTCTGTATCACGTGCTCCCCAGGGACGGGAAGAAAGCACCCCCTCCTAATGCTGCCGGCACCTACCTCCAGGGTGCAGAGCCTTGGCCAGCCCTGGAAACACTGCATCTCCCCAGTAAGGTTGAGTGTCTGATTTGAGAATTCCTCTGCTGCTACTCAGAGAAGGCAATGGCACCCCACTCCAGTACTCTTGCCTGACAAATCCCATGGACGGAGGAGCCTGGTGGGCTGCAGCCCATGGGGTCGCTAGGAGTCGGACATGACTGAGCGAATTCACTTTCACTTTTCACTTTCATGCATTGGAGAAGGAAATGGCAACCCACTCCAGTGTTCTTGCTTGGAGAATCCCAGGGATGGGGGAGCCTGATCGGCTGCCGTCTCTGGGGTTGCACAGAGTCAGACACGAGTGAAAGCGACTTAGCAGCAGCAGCTGCTGCTACTTGGTCCCTCCTTCCAGCAAACGGCTCCTCCCAGCACAAAATATACACCCAGGACTTCTCTAGACTGTCACTTGAACAAGGACTGTTGAGAAACTGTCACGGTCTAGAGGCACCGAGGAGACGGGATGACCGAGCAGAATGTGGGGTCTGGAGACAGACAAGGACATTCAGGGAAAACCAAGGAAGCCGGAAGAGGGTATTGCTGTTGGTTTTTAGTCACTAAGTCATGTCTGATCTTTTGCGACACCACAGACTGTATAGCCTGTCAGTCTCCTCTGTCCATGGGATTATTCAGGCAAGAATACTGGAGTGGGTTGCCATTCCTTCTCCAGGGGATCTTTCCAACCCAGGGATCAAACTCAGGAGAATCAGGGAGACCTTGCATTGGCAGGCAGATTCTTTCCTGCTGAGCCACCAGGGAAGCCCCAAAGAGGGTATGGATTTCAGTTAATATTATTGTATCAATGAGAAGTGAAACTGAAAGTGTTAGTTGCTCAGTCATGTCCGGCTCTTTGTGACCCCATGGACTGTAGCCCGCCAGGCTCCTCTGTCCATGGAATCTTCCAAACAAGATTACTGGAGTGGCTAGCCATCCCTTTCTCCAGGGGGTCTTCCCAACCCAAGGATAGAACTGGGTGTCCAGCACTGCAGGCAGATTCTTTATCATCTGAGCCACCACCAATGGGCTCATTATCTGGGCCAATGTGCCACACATGTGTTAGATGTCAACAGTGGGGGAAAGTGTGTGATGGGTATCCTTTTCTATCTGTGTGACTTTCCCATAAAACCTAAAAGAACACTAAATAAAGATTCTCAAGTTCTAAGACATATTCTCTCATCTCTGTCTCCCACTACTCCTGTGGGGTCACCTTCTCCAGATGGAAGGTTGATCAGAGAGAAATGATGTGTTTTGCCCAAGGCTCCAAGGCAACAGGATGAGCAAGCAGGATAGAAGCAGGGGGCTGCCAGGTTCCAGAACCTTCCCTCAAACATAATTGCCCCATAAATTCTTGAGGGAGTGAGTGGTGAGGAGACAGGCTCATTTCTTCAGGACACTTTATCACCTCCAGAGCTGCCCGAACTGGCTGGTCTGGTCTCTGCACTCCTTCCTGGGACTTCTGCTGGAGAAAAGATCAACTGCTTTTTGAATCCCTGAAAATATATATAACCAGGAAGCTGGACTGTTGGAAAAAAAAAAGCGGAAGTGAAGTTGTTTTCCTTCCTGAGTTAGTGTGCAGCAGTGGGAAGCTTGACTGTACTCTGGATTTATTGGTTTCTCTAGTTGTCACCGAGGTGTTTACAAATGGATTCCACCTGCCCTTGTTCCCTCTGACTGATGGCTGTGAAGTCTGGTCCTGGGCACGCGATGCATGTGGCTCCAGGGTTGACCACCAGAGGGCGCGCCACAGCCTCCCCTGCAGCCAGGCTGGGGCACTGAAGGGCAGATGGTTTCCGCCGGACTTGGGGTCCAGGGGGCCTGTGAGCATGGGGCGGCGCCGGGCACTGGGTGTGGACCCACAAGGGCTGCATGAATCTTTGTTCTTTCTCTTCTAGAGAAAAATCACTTTTTCCACGTTCCCTTTCCCGAGCACAGCGTAAGGATGCTCAGCACCGGCTGGAGCTGGCTGCCCGATGGCCCGCAGGTGCGGAGATGGCAGAGTCCCTGTGTCCTTTCCAGACACCTTAGCGCCTTGGGGAGCAAAGCTGGGGCCCCAGCTCAAGCTCCGGGAGTGAGCCTCAGTTCTGCCTCTTCTGGGGGAGGGTGGGCACCTCCTGAGCCTCACCTTTCTTCTTGGTGGGGAGGGGGCGCACTGAGACACTTCTCTGCTGGCAAAGTGTCTGGGGACAGAGGGCGTGTTCCTCTGGTTTCCTCCTGCCCTGGGGCCTCCTGTTCTGGGAGCTCCCTGAGGTGGCTGTGGGTGACCTCTGACCGCCTCCCCTCCTGAGGCATCCCTGCCTGGGTGGGTTCTGTCTTCTCTCCAGCCCTGATTGAGGGCCTCTGGGCTGCCCCGCCACAGGCAATTTAGAAGATGATGTCCACGCTTTGACCAAAGGAGTAATAGCTTATCACATTTACGCATGCATGCTAAGGCACTACAGTCGTGTCTGACTCTCTGCAACCCCATAGACTGCAGCCCGCCAGACTCCTCTGTCCATGGGATTCTCCAGGCAAGAACACTGGAGCGGGTTGCCATTTCCTCCTCTATCACATTTATAGTGATGTTATATTCGGGTTGGCCAAAAAGTTTGTTCAGTCAGTGAATGTGTCTTTCAGTAAGGATGAGACGGTTGGATGGCATCACCGACCCAATGGACATGAGCTTGAGGAAACTCCGGGAGATGGTGAAGGACAGGGAAGCCTGGCGTGCTGCAGTCCATGGGGTGGCAAAGAGTCAGACAAGTCTGAGAAGCTGAACAACATAAAGTTCTTGGTGAAAATGAAAATTAGGTCCTTTTTTTTTAGAAGTAAAACTGAACAAAAGGTTTTTTGGCCAACCCAATACCTTGCGATTTCTAAAATCAAGTTATCTTGTCCCGTGCCCCTCCTGTAGCTGGGTCCCTGTTCTGTTTCAAGAGAGCAGGGAAGCCACCCCATGATTTACTGCTGTGGAGAGTTAGCTCCCATCCACCCCCCAGGCCCCTGGCCTGTGTTACCCTGAGCCCTTCTCTGCGGTTCACCCTGTAGGTATGACAGGGAGTCCTTCACTGAATGCCGCAACTCCCCGGACCCCAGCTGGTGAGGCCGGGCCCCTGAAGGTACTGCTTCTCCTGAAAAGCCCCACCTGCTCGGCTGTGCCACACGCAGCCTGGAGCCCCTTCTTGGAGCCAGAACCCAGGGTCAGAGGAGCCAGCTCCCTGCCCCTGGGGCCAGAGCATCATGTCCGTGACCTCAGGATAGCACTGAGGTCTTCCCGCTTTCCTTCTCCACTCCCGCTCACCCCGATGATGCCGGGCTGGCTTTGTGCATCCAGGACAGGCTTGGGCAGGAGGCTCGGTGCCGTCCAGCCCTGCTGTGTTTGCAGCCTGCGGTCGTGTGCCCACCTCCACCCTCCTCTGCCTGCCCGCATCCCAGGCCCGCGGGGCAGTGGGCCCCTCCAGGTGCTCGTGGCTCCTTAGCCCCATTCCCAGGCGTCCCTCACAGGCAGGAAGGCAGGTGACACCTGTCTAGGGCAAGAGCCATGACAAGGTGATAACATCTCGTCTTCAAAACGGCCCTGAGGAGTGTGTCTTTCCCTGGGACCCAAGCTGGTGTGATTAGATCTTGCTGGAAGCCGCAGATTTCTGTGCCTAATATTATTATTTAAACATCAACATCGATGTTCTGTGTCAATCCATAAGCAGTGTGTGGGGGTGATAAAAAGCGTCAGACAGGCAACATATTTTATTTATGGGTGGTAAATATTTTAAAACTCCCATGTGTTTTGATTGGAAAATGTGCATTACTGGACAATTTGGTTTCAAAGGTTTCTCTCTAATGTGAGATTTATTAAGATGTATGGGGCAGTCGCAGAGGTGTGATGGAGTCTGGGTGAAAGTCCTGGGGGGGGAACTGGGGCTCTGCCTGGTGACTTTTGCGTTCCCAGACCCATTTTATGATTCAGGGCTCTTCTGTGTCTGTTATTAAGACACAGTGATTGGCTCTGCATGAACTAACAGCTCCGTAGTCTTGCCTGAAAGGAACAGGGTAGCTGCTTTGAAAAGTCAGCTCGTGGGTTATATTTTTCCATTATGAGAGGTGGCCCCTGGGCAGGACTGATAACAGGGAGTTAATTCAAACGTCTCAGTAAAGAGGTGCAGTTCCAGGATCGACCACTAGATGGTGCACTAAAGGCCACCCGGAGGGCCAGACGCTCTTTAGAGGGAAGGCCAGGGGTGGTGTGGAGGCCTGATTTGGCCTGGAAGTAATTTCAAATAGGGTGATGAAGCCGCCCCTGAAGACCCATGTCGCCCAGCTCCCTCCTGTCCAGTGAGGCTCCTTCTGGGGCCTTGGAGGACGTTCTTTTGGGGCTCTCGTTTGCAGGCAGAGATGGAGCACATAATGGGGTGCGGGGCAGTAACCAGGTAAGGGGTGCAGGAGGGCGCTTTCACCTGCAGCTCTGCTACGGGCTGAACTGGGTCTCTTCCCACAAAGGTCTGCTGCAGTACTAACCCCCAGGAGCCTCGGATTTGTTCCTTGTGTTGTTCAGTTGCTAAGTCGCGTCTGACTCTTTGTGACATCATGGACTGCAGCACGCCAGGCTTTCCCTGAAGCCCGTGAACAGCATGAAAAGGTAAGCCCAGATTGTGGCCTTCTTTGCCAATTTAGTCAGTTTCGATGAGGTCATGCTGGAGTAGTGTGGACCCCTGGTCTGATGGCTAGTGGCCTTAAAAGAAGACACAGAGATGCAGGGAGATGGCAGGGACTGAAGGATGCCACAGCCGGGAGCCTCCAGGAGTTGGAGGAGGCAGGAAGCTTGCCCTCACACCCCTAGAGCCTCCAGAGGAGCATGGCCCTGTGGACACCTTGATTTTGGCCTTCTGGCCACCAGAACCTCAAGACCATAACAGTCTGCTGTTTTAAGCCAAAGAGAGAGTGGTCTTTGCTCCAGCAGCCTCGGGAAATTGATACAAGTGGTGAACACGTAAAGGCACAAGAGGAAATCAACCCTGGACACTCACGGAAGGACTGATGCCGAAGCTCCGATACTCAAGCCATCTGATGCAACGAGCTGACTCGTTGGAAAAGACCCTGATGCTGAGAAAGACTGACGATAGGAGGAGAAGGTGGTGACAGAGGATGAGATGGTTGGATGGCATCATTGACTCAATGGACATGAGTTTGAGCAAACTCTGGGAGATAGTAGGGGACAGGGAAGCCTGGCATGCTGCAGTCGCAAAGAGTCAGACGTGACTTAGTGACTAAACAACAGCAAAAAGGAGCCCACTGCCGGGAAAGATCCTGTGTTTTGCTGCTGAGATGCGAGATTTCTCAGTACTTGGTCAGGTCTTGGCCTGCACCCTGCACCAGTTGTGGGAATGGGAGGAATCACAGATTCTTGCACCTGAAGTGTGGGGCTCGGACTGGCCCAACCGGGCAGGGGGAGGGTGCATGGGAACTCTTTCCTGCGAGGCTAGAGATGGAGCTGGTCACAGCGACCCTTGGCCCTACTTCGACCTTCTCTCTTTTCGTGGTTTTTAGAGTTTTCTTCTCTGAGCAGGTATACAGTTGAATGGCAGGAGAGCAGGAAGACTTATATTAGTCTTTAAGATTCAGCCCAGAACTTGAATGTGGGGAAACTTATGAATTAACGCTGTAGGTCATGAGTGCAGTCTCAGCTGATTCCCACCACTTATCTTGACGAATAATGCCTCCCGCATGCCCCGGACTCTGTCATCACCCCCTGCTGTATCTGAGCCCTGGAGGGAAGGAACAGGATGCTGCATCCAGAGCACTCAGCATCACCTGGAAGGCAGTGGTCCCAGTGGACCCCGCAGGACTCCGGGGTGGCTCCGGGACTCTTGCCACCGAGGTGGTAACTGAACAGAGGTTGCCAGGCCTCACAGTCCCTGAGGGCTTCGGTCTTTGAAACTGGCTCCATTCCTCTGAAAACACAGAAGAGGCATGAGAACCGCCAGCTTCTCCCCGGGCTGTGATTTCCTCCGGGAGAAGCCAAGAGCAGGCCAGTGGTCACCCCGGTGAGACTAGGGCTGGGGCATACCACTTCCAGAAGGGAGAAGCTCGTTGCTGGGGATGAAGCAAAGGTGACCACGTCCATTGTCTAATTTTTCTGGATCAGAAACCGCATTCCTTCAGGCTATCAGCCCACCGGAATACACCCCCAGCTCTCCTGGAAGCCTGGCCTTTCTGATGGGATTGCAGGTCATCCGTGGCCAACCTGCCCCAGCTGGAGTGGGCGATCGACATGCTCCGGGAAGACAAAGCCAGGTGGTCAGGTGTGGGTCTCCAGATGGCTGGGGAGAGGCCAGTGTCTCGCTTCCCAAAGGGAGGGTGCAGCCGTGGTCATCGCAGTGGTGGCGGAGGACGTCCGTCTGCTACCCCGGGCCCCTCCTAACACGGCAGTGTAATTATGGAGCTGCCGGTCTTTGTAGAGTTCTCAGCTTCCGGTAAATATTAATGGGTTGCTTTTTATTCATTTAGCTTATGTTTTTGAAAGATGGCCTCAAACAAAAAGATGATATCTGTATGTTGTGCTTTAATTTATTTTCACCTTTTTTTCTCCTGTGGAGACCCCTAGTGTATCATCACTTTGTTTACCACAAATTAAACCCGGGCTGATTGTTTACCAGACTAGGGGCCCCTGTGCATTGCTCTGCGCTCTCTCTCTCTCTCTTTTTTTTAAATAATCACAACCTGGGATTCATTTGAGGAGGCCCTAATCTGCATGAGAATTATACAATTAACTTTTGATTAACCACCTAGTTCTTTTTGAAGCCGCAGTGTATAGGATACTCTGCATTTAAATAATTTTCCTTAAATTGGGAGCAGGCCTTTCATTAAGCTGGTGAGTTTGACTAAACAACAACATTTGGGATAATCAGGGTCGAAACAAAAGGCAAGCCGGCAGGGCTAGAATGTCATCTTTAAATATAACAGTGGAGATAAAGGCCCCCAGATTGGGCCTTATCGAAACACAAAAAAATCAAAGCGCTCTCTTGTCTGTGGCAGAGCGCGGAGGCCCCAGTTGATGTCGGGCGACCATTGTCTGGCGCGGCTGCGGCAAGATTTGCATTCAGGGGGCCCGGTGAACACACGTTACATCACGTAGAGGACTTATCTCCAAGTCTGACAATAATTATCAGGGAGAATATCCTCAGAATGACTTTTTTGTGATTTTTATGCCTCCCCAACACAAGGAAGGGGAGATAACGGCATTAGGAGAAAGGGGAGAGTCTCCGAAGGCTCTCCCCGGAGCTGGTTCTTCGATTAAATTTGCTCTGGCACTCCGGTGCCGCCGAACAAGGGGGAAGAAAGCCTGCGAGCCTTTTATATCGGGTAATAATAGACCTGAACACAGCCCTCACCCAAGATAAGATCCATTGTCGGAACAAACAAAGAAGCCGTATTAAACACCGCCACAGGAATATCTATGAGCAAAGTTTGAAACCCTCTTCCCTCTCCTCCTCTCCTTGCTCCTTCCTTCACCTGGTTCTGCAGGACGTGTCCTGGGGCTCCCAGGAGAACATGGCCGGAGCTGCTGATCCATGGGAGCCTGGGCAGTGAGGTCACGGTCTTGGCGGTTATCGAGGTCAAGATTGCCTTAAGACTTGCCAAGATCAGGGTCATGCCCTGTGTTCTGCGTCTCCCACTCTTCCCATTTTTGCTTCTTCCCCAAAAGTCCAGCAGAAGAGACCTTCATCTCAGACACTGAGACTCCCGAGAGACTTGGCGGAGGGTTGAAAAGACATGGCCATTCTTCCTTCCATCCACCTTGCTCCAGCCCACCTTCCCTGGTCTTCAGAGTTCTCATGTGTGTGCTAAGTTGCTTCAGTGGTGTCCTATTCTTTGCGACCCCATGAGCCCACCAGGCTCCTCTGTCCATGGGATTCTCCAGACAAGACTACTGGAGTGGGTTGCCATTTCCTCCTCCAGGAGATCTTCCCAACCCAGAGATCAAAACTGAGTTTCCTGCACTGCAGGCAGATTCTTTAACCATCTGAGCCACCAGGGAGGTCTCTGTTTGTCCTTCGAAGAACTGTTCTTCCTTCTCTTTAAGGGAATTGGTAAGCAGCCAGTGTTATACTAATGTAACATCCCAGCAAAACCAGAGTCCCGTGCTCCAGTGCTTCAGATCAGCTGCTTTTGCAAAGCCATCTGCACTGAGTTGACGAGCTCACAGCATCAGTGTTGGTTCCTGCGTTCCTGATCGGCGTCCAGGGTCAGTCAGTACAGATTTCCTCCAGGCTGAGAGCAGGGAAGACAGCAACACGGAGCAAGTTTTCTGGTTAGATTGAGATCAGATTACCAGTTTTTCTTTTTGCTTTTTTCCTTCAACCAAAAAGAATGGCCAGCGTTCAAGATTTGCTCAATCTGAGTTGTGTGCAGCCCCTCAGCTTTCCTTGCTATCTGCCCTCTCAAGCCTTTCCTGGCCTTTTCTTCCTGTGTGGGTCCAGGTCAGGATGGGGGTTGCTGCAAGAGGTTCCCCTTCCCCCCACCTCGCCCGAATTCAGGATGGGAACGAACAGGAGGATGGGGGCTGGGACTTGTGGCCGCTGCAGCCCCAGGAGCAGGGGAGCCCCTGGTTCTGAGCAGTGGAAGGGTGGAGGGGAGGTAGAGATGCAATGCAGGCCTCGGGAGCAGCTTCCCTGCGTGGACACCTTGTCCAAAACCTGTTCCCAAAGGCAGTGAGCGAGCCGGCAAAGCCAGAGGGGAAGGCCATTGACTCCCAGCCCAGGGCAGGCAGCGTCGGTGCCCTGATCAGTCTCTCCAAGCCTAGGGACCCTGGCTTGACCCTGAGGATCACCCACGTCTGCCAGGACAGAGGACCCACGCCTCACAGCTAAAGCCGCAGATCTAAGGGAAGCCAAGCACCCCACACCTGAGAGCGTTTCCGCCAGAGCTGGAGCAGGAGGGATGGGGGTCAGGGGACCGGTGGGCTATTCCTGTCCGCTGCTGCCCTTGCCCACAGCATGACCTCCCCTGACCGACTGGCTGGGCTCCCTGAGGCTGTCAACCGCTGAACCCCCGCCCCTAAGGTTCCTTTCGGAGCTGGGATCTTTCTCCTCCAAGGGAGACCAAATTCCAGGACAGTCGGGCCCCCGTGGCCAGGAGCCTCGAGGCTGCCTCTAACTATCCAGAGTGCCATCTCTTTGCTGCACAGGGACAGGCCATCACTGGCACAAATTATCTCCAGTCACACTGTAAAAAGCTCAGGAAAGCCGTGAAGTCTGAGATTCAGCACCTTCTTCCTTTGCTGCTACTGCTGCTAAGTCGCTTCAGTTGTGTCTGACTCTGTGCGACCCCGTAGACGGCAGTCCACCAGGCTCCTCCGTCCCTGGGATTCTCCAGGCAAGAACACTGGAATGGGTTGCCATTTCCTTCTCCAATGCATGAAAGTAAAAAGTGAAAGTGAAGTCGCTCAGTTGTGTCCGACTCTTCTCGACTCCATGGACTGCAGCCTACCAGGCTCCTCTGTCCATGGGATTTTCTAGGCAAAAGTACTGGAGTGGGGTGCCATTGCCTTCTCCGTCTTCCTTTGAAGGGCTCACATTATTCAGAAATGGGGAGAAATGTAATGGGTAAAACTGTCCTGGTGTGAACTGGATTCTCTGGAAACTGGGCTCCAGGTGGGTGGTCCTTATGATTTGCTTCCAGGGATGAAGGCTGAATCCTGAAGGTCGAGCTTGGCTCCTCACGTGCCCTGGTTTGGTGGGACTCAGCACGGGCTCCTGGGCTGTGGTTCGTTCACCTCGGGGTTGTTCTGAGCAGGAAAAGGCAACAGACGGCAGCTGGGGGAGTAGATGCTACCTTATGTGTTTGCTAGTGAGCATGATTGACCCTGCTGGCTCAGATGGTAGAGAATCTGCCTGCCATGCAGGAGACCTGGGTTCCATCTCGGGGTCGGGAAAATCCCCTGGAGAAGGGAGTGGCTACCCGCTCCAGTATTCTTGGGCTTCCCAGGTGGGTGCTAGTGGTAAGGAGCTAGTGGGAGACATAAGAGGTGTGGGTTCAGTTGCTGGGTTCGGAAGATTCCCCTGGTGGAGGGCACTCCAGTATTCTTGCTGAGAGACGCCCATGGACAGAGGAGCCTAGCCAGCTACAGTCCGCAGGATTGCAGAGAGTTGGATGTGACTGAAGTGACTTAGCACGCGATTGACCAAGTGCAGCTGAAAAGTGATGGTTGGAATGGACCTTGAGCTCCACAGCCAGGGACACAGGTGCCGGGCACCTAGTGGGTGGAGGCACTCAGGCAAGAGGATGAGACAGCTGGTCCCGAGAGGTGGTTCAGAAAGGGCACTGCAGATGCACCCTTTTAGCCAGTCTCCATCTTCTGTTATAAAAAGTGAAAAAAATATAGGAAGGGCAAATTGAGGACCGGGAAGATTACAGTAATATAGCTTCTCAGCTAATTGATTAGCAATTATGGCTAGTAATATTGTTCACTTTAATTGTGTTTCATCTCTATTTTGGTAATAAAGATTATTGTTTGGGATTATGACTTTATCCTCTGATACTAATTACTAACTTGTGAAATTAAAGTGTATATTTTCACATCCGGAAAAAAATTCACACCATGTCCTTATCTAATAGCCTCCTTTTCTGAACAGGCCAGTTGTTTGGGGGTGGTTTCATCCTTAACATTTGAGAAAGCCTCAGTTTTGGCAAGCAAAATAGATGATATTTGGTTTATTTACCAAGAAATACAGGCGTACAAGGGGACGTTTTAAAGAGAATGACAGAAAAGGGAGAGATTGCCAGAAATCTGAGATGTGATGGGACACAAGTGAATTTACATGGAAGACTCATTTTTAACTTTAAAGGAGATTTCACGCTTTATAATCATTTCTGCAGGTTTCATGGTGGGGGCACCCACAGCATGAACCACGGCTGAGCTCTTAAATCCTTTAGCCGCTGCCTGGCTTCCGCTCTCCTGAGACGGACGGCACTTTGACGCATTGACTTCTTGGGATTCCATTTTGTATGTATTTATTCATTTTGTTCATTTATTCACTTGTATTTATTTATTTGACTGTGCCAGGTCTTAGTTGCAGCGTGTGGGATCTGGTTCTGTGACCGAGGATCGGACCCGGGCCCCCTGCATTGGGAGTGTTGGGATCTTGGCCAATGAACCACCAGGAAAGCCCCTACATTTTTTAATTTTCCCACAAACTCTGTGTATCCAATGGCCCATGTTTATGGCTGTCCTTTCCTCCTCACTTTCTCATCCTGACCATATGGACATTCATGGAAACCTCCAATGACCAACCCCCAGCCAAGGCCTCTTTTCAGACCTCACGCAGAGTCGCCACTTAGAACTTGACATCATCAACCCCCTCTTCCAGCTTCAAACATTCAAATTTCCTTCATGGTCTACCAGTGCCTGTACTCACCGACTGCCCACCTCACATAACTTAAAACCTGTGTGTGTTATCAGGGTGCGTCACACTCAAACCACAGTCAACAGCCTGGGGTCCTTCCCAGTCTTTTCTTTGTATTTCTGTAGAGCCAGTTTGTAGTATGTATGTAGTCAGTTATGTAGTCGGTTTCTATGTAGTTTGTATTTATATAAACTCATTTTTCTTTTTGGATAGTGGGTCAGATAGAATGCATTTCAGGCTTTGCAGATCTCTGTGACAACAACTCAGCCATGCTATTGCAGCGTGGAAGTGGCCACAGCTGGCATCCGGGTGAGCGAGCCTGGCTGTGTCACCTACAGCTGTACAAGAGCAGACAGTGGCGTGGACTGGACTGCAGGCCGCGTGGGGCCAGCCCCAGCACAGAACCATGAGATGTGACGTCCGTTTGGCTCATCTAATGTCACACGGGAGCATTTCCTTTTGTCCATCAAATTTTAATGGCTGCGTAATATCCTACTCCAAACATTTGTGGTTATTTTATTTTCAGAAAGACGGTAACAATTTATAATTTCACTAGCGGTACATGAGAGTAATAACCTACTACCGGTTTGAACTGAACCATTACAGATATAAAGAAGGGCTGTCTAATTAGACGGGAAACTCCGATACTTTGGCCACTTAATGCGAAGAGCTGACTCATCGGAAAAGGCCCTGATGCTGGGAAAGATTGACGGCAAAAGGAGAAGAGGGTGGGAGAAGATGAGATGGTTGGATGGCATCACTGACTCAATGGACATGAGTGTGAGCAAACTCCAGGAGATGGTGAAGGACAGAGAAGCCTGGTGTGCTGCAGTCTATGGGGTCGCAAAGAGTCGGACACGACTTAGCGACTGAACAGCAACTGTATGAGATCTTAGAGCCCTGGAGCTGGTATTGGTGTCGTCTGGGTCTCTTATGTTGATCACACACCTTAGAGTGAATTGATATTCTCTGTGATGTGGCCCAAGCCCTATGCGCCAGAAGTCTTTCCCTTTGCATTTCTCATTCATCCCCTCAGCCAGCTCCGCTTCATTTTCCGAGGGCATTACAGCTGGGAAAGGGGGGCCTATGGCAAAGTCTGAGATGGGAGGGTGGGTTTGTGCCTAGAAGCAGGCCTTCTGCTAGCTCAGATGGTTGATACCGGTGCCAGCTTAACCTCTGGGCACCATCCTAAAATCTTTCATTCAAGTGGTTCATTGAAAAGAGGAGGTGGTGTAAGAGGCTCTAGGATGTAATGCACCCCCACCTCACCTTCACAGCAGACCTTCCGTCAGTGGCTCACTATTTCCCACTCAGGCGGCTGGCTGTCTTTACAAACAGACGTTGTCAACCCGCCCGCTGCACTGTGAGACCGGATGTTTCCGCGCCCCACACCACAGCCCCCGCTTCTCTGCGGTCCTGTTTCTTACCCTGTGCATCCTCAGGGGTTGCCCTGGAGACAGAATCACGCTAAAACGCCCCAGTGCTTAATTCCTCTTAAGCCCGGTTAGCTTCACATCCAGCCTCGGGCTCCTGGTCCCCCGGCCGCTCCTTTTCCTTGTATTTCTTAGAAATGCATGTGAAACAGATGTCACACAGCTGCAGAAGCAGAGAAAAGGTAGCCAGGCTGACACGCCTTTAAAGTAGGCTAAGTAGGTTCAGTCTTCCAATTTTTTTTTTTTTTTTTAAAGCAAAAACAATAGGATTTTTCCCCAGTTACCTTACCCTGGAGCATCTTCCATCACCTCCTCTTTTCAATGAACCACTTGCATGAAAGATTTTAGGATGGTGCCCCGAGGTTAAGCTGGCACTGTGGCGACCATCTACAGGCAAGAAAGCAGAGCGCCCTGCCCCGAGCCTCTGTCTGACCGCGGAATTAAAAATGAATCACATTCCTAATGAACGTAATCCCGCAAATACTCTGAATGGACAGCGCTGAGCGCAGCAGCTGGCACGAGCAAGTGCTTCCAAGAGGAAGAGCTCGTCCCACTGCTTCCGCAGCCAAGACGCCCCCTTCTTCCCTGGAATGTTGGAGGCACAGTGGCGGGTGTTTGTTCTGATGACGGCCTGGGAAAGCCAGCACCTCCCTTTTGTTTGGCCAATTTGCATTTGTTAGACAGTGTCTAAATGCAGGGAAGCCAGACCCTAGACTTCTTTCGGAGGAGACTTCATTCCAGAGCGCGGCACCATGGGCTCTTTGCTGAGGGCCCCAGGCTAAGGGCGGTGGTTCCTCTTGGCCTCTCCAAATATCCAGGTCAGGGACTCACTCCTCTTTGAGACCATCGTCTGATTTATATTTCTCAGCACTTGTGCCAGAACCAACTGTATTAACAGGCTGTCTAATTGAGACTTGGCAGCGGGCAGGCCAGATCAAAGGCAGCCCCGAGTGCGGTTCTCGGATCCCAGGCCAGTGGGCACTTAGCAAGGCACAGACGCGAGCCTGCCGCCCACTTCCAGCAGCTGATGCCAGCGCTGCGGCCTCTGCCCAGGCTGCTCCGCCACGGGCTCCAGAAGGAGCCACTTGTGAGCTCTTAAAGACAGCAGCGAAGTGCTGCGGGGACATTGGTGATTGAGGGAAGAACGGAGGATCTGTCGGGGAAAGTGGTCTCCTAGCTTCCTCTGTGCCGTGTCTGTGAGTAGGAGACGAGTGCCCAGTCACCCAGGGCAGGTGGGGATGGCCCTGGGCTACCACCCAGTCACCCAGGGCAGGTGGGGAATCGCCTTTTTTTTTTTTCAGGAAAAAAAAGAACAAAGTTGAGGACTCATACTTTTTGACTTCAAAACTCAGAAGAAGTTGCACTAACCAATATTTAACAATATTGTCTTCCAAACAGGAATGGGAATTTCTCTGAATGTATTTATTTCTCATAAAATTTCTTTCAGAAATGTTTTGTATGTTTTTAAAATTAATAGGCTATTTTTACAAAGAAGTCTCAGTTTACAGAAAAATCATGCAGAAAGTTGCTGTTCCCATGTAATTAATATTCACTATCCCTGCCATGGTTTCCCCCATTTTCAACAGCTTGCATTGGTGTGTACAAGTGTTAGAACTGATGAAGTAAAATTGATTTGTTTTTATTAACTAAAGTCTACTGTTAACATTAGGATTCGCTTTTTGTGTTGCATGGTTCTATGTGTTTTGACAAATGCAAACCATCTTATATGCACCATTAAAGGGTGGTAGAGAGTAATTTCTCCATCTGAAAAATGCCCTGCACTGTACCTGTTCATTCATTCCTTTCTCCCCTAGGCCTTGGACACCACCGATCTTTCTGCTGTCTCTATAGATTTGCCTTTTCCAGAATGTCAAATACTTGTAATCCAGCACTGTGGCCCAAATAAATACACTGTAGACTTTATAAATGCTGGTTTTATGTATTGGCTAATAAATTTTTATTTTATGAAAAATACTGATTAAAAGGAGGGCAGACCTTGTCCAATCAATGTACTATCTCATTTGTTATCAATTTCTAATGCAGATAAGAAAAACCTTTGCTGTCACATTTAGTGGGGACTCAATAAATGTGCTTTATTTTTTTCTTCAATGCAAAGGAAAAAAATTGTTTTATTTGGGCCTTCTTCTTGATATTCCATCTAGCTGTTTGGATGCTAATATTACAAAAAAAAAAAAAAAAAACTGTCACAAGGGGGATTTGGGTCATCAGATATGTGGCGTTAACTTTCCCATGGAAAACAATTATGATTGTCGAGTTCAATAATAACTAACCCATGTCTCAACTTTAGAAGAATAGTTGGATTTATGAAGCCCCTCCCAATTCCCAAATTGTTGTTATTATATAGGATGCAGCCTCCTCAGACCAGCTTTTTCACTTAGTTTTACAGTTTTAAGGTTCCACCACGTCTTTTCCTGGCTTGATAGCTCGTTTCTTCGTATGTTGGGTAAGATTCCTTGTCTGGGTGGACCACAGTTTGTTTATCCACTCACCTACGGACAATGGGTTGCTTCCAGTTTTTGGTAATTATGAATAAAGCTGCTGTCAACAGTCATGGTTGGGTGGGTTTCTGCAGGGACCTCAGGTTTCAGCTTTTTGGAGTCAGTGCCAAGGAGCACGGTTGCTGGCGTCTCTGGCAAGCCTGTGTGTGCTTTACCCTGGAGCTGCACCACGCTGCATCCTCGCCAGCCTCGGGTGAGGGTTCCGGGTCTTCACATCTCCACCAGCACTGGGTGTTCTCAGTGTTCTGGGTTTCAACCTTTCTAGAGGTGCTTGGTGATGTCTCAAGTTTGTTTTAATTTGCAACTCCCTAATGTTCTTTGGAAGGACTGATGCTAAAGCTGAAACTCCAGTACTCTGGCCACCTCATGTGAAGAGTTGACTCATTGGAAAAGACTCTGATGCTGGGAGGGATTGGGGGCAGGAGGAGAAGGGGACGACAGAGGATGAGATGGCTGGATGGCATCACGAACTTGATGGATATGAGTTTGAGTGAACTCTGGGAGTTGGTGATGGACAGGGAGGCCCGGCGCACTGCAATTCATGGGGTTGCAAAGAGTCAGATGTGACTGAGCGAGTGAACTGAACTGAACTGAACTGAATGATATATGATAATGAGCATTTTAAAATAAACTTTGTTGCGATCTGCATATCTTTTTTTGGTGAGGTGTCTGGTCAGATCTTTGGTTCTTATTTTCACTGGGTGCTTTGTTTTGTAATTGTTGAATTTTTAGAGTTCTTTGTACAGGATACGAAAATGTGTTGTACTAGAATAGCACATATTTCAATAATCTGAAAGAACTGATGGATCTCTGAATATGAAGCAGGAACACTTCCCTTTCTGACCTAGAAGATTTGGGGGAGATTTGTCTCTACCACCTGCAGCAGATGGAGCCATTTCTCCTAAGTGAGTTGATGCTCCCTAAGCTGCCATCATCTTTCCTGAGAGTTTCCAGATCTGGGTCTTTGGGGAGCACTTGGGACGCATTCATTCTGAGAGGAGCAGCTGATTCCAGCCCTGGAGGTTAAGTGTGAATGGAAAACAGCTGGTCAAGTGGAAGCCAAGGTGAATGTAGGCAAGAGACCTTTGCAGTCACACATAACAGGCGCTCAAAATAATGTCTGTTCAAAGCAGGAGTGGGAGGGTTCAGCTGGGCTGCAGGCTCCTTGAAGGAGAGGTCTATACCCTCGTTTGCGTAATCCATTATCACACAGGAAGTGTAGAATACACATATTAGAAGTTCAAGTGCTCCTTGAATTGTGAACTAAATTGAATGACAATAGGCTATTTCAGTTATCTATAAGCACACCACCCCAGAACTTAATGGCTTACAACAACCCTTTCATTGGCGGTTTAGTGGCTAAGCTGTGTCTGACTCTTGCGACCCTAAGGACTAGGGCCCGCCAGGCTCCTCTGTCCATTGACTTCTCCAGGCAAGAATGCTGGAATGGGTTGCCATGCCCTCCTCCAGGGGATCTTCCTGATCCAGGAATTGAACCCAGGTCTCCTGCATTGAGGCAGATTCTTTACCGACTGAGCTACGAGGGAAGCCCTCCCTTTTGTTATCCCTCCTGTTCTCTGTTGACTGAGTTCCACTGGCTGGTTCTTGGGCTGTTTTCACGTTGGGTCCTTCATGCAGTTACAGTGAGATCATGGCTGGAAGCAGGGTCACCTGCAGGCCCACCTGGGACCCCAGGCCTGGTTGGAGCCCCCTTGCTCTCCATATAGGGTTGAGCATCTTCTTTCCATGTGACTCTTCATGTGGTCTTTCTCTGCTGTCTCCCTAGCAGAGAAGCTGGACCTCGCTGCATGGCAGTTCAGGGCTCCCAGGAAGTTCGTGGAAGGTCCCATCGTGAGGTACTTAGCAAACCTTTGCTTCTATTGATGTTTCTCACATCCCACTCAGCTAAAACAACTTACACGACCAAGCCCAGAGTACATTTGGGAGGAGATGCCAAAGTGACAGGCATATGGGACACATGGTTTATTGGGGCCACCACTGGAACATCCCACCAGAGGCAGGGAAGGTAAGGCTTCCAGGACACAACCACCCTGTGAGGCTCTAGTTTACGGTCACATGCATGCTTGTGTGCTGAGCCGGTTCAGTCGTGTCTGACTCTTTGTGACCCTAGGGACCGTAGCCTGCCAGGCTCTTCTGTCCATGGGGATTCTCCAGGCAAGAATACTGGATTGGGTTGCCATGCCCTTCTCCAGGGGATATTCCTGACCCAGGGATCGAACCCGTATCTCCTGCACTGGCAGGCAGATGCTTTACAGTCTGAGCCGCTTGTGGAAACAAACAAACAAAAAATAACACACCCAGTATAAGAACTGTCAGATCCTGGCGACCATCAGATGCTACTGGGCTGATGGAGCACAGCCTTGACCCTCTTCTCCCTGGTAGGGCGGGCCACAGAAACGAACAAGGCAACACTTAAAGGACTCGTGTAAGGGGTCTGCCCGGGAGGGCTCTGGGGGCTGAGGGTGGCTGGGGAACCTGGTGGACAGTCCCTAGAGCTGTGGGGAGGACCGGCTGGAGATGAGGAGGCTGCAGGGGCGTTTTGAGGGTCTTTTGATTCCTCCTCCTGCTCACTGCTGAAGCTACCGAGAGTTTCTCATTTCAGACCCGATGCCCTAGGGAGCCTCTGGTTTCACCCTTTGCTCTCCTGTCTTCTAAGAAGGCAGTTCTACCAAGATCAGCAGGGGTCGGGGGGCCAGGGCTCTAATTACTTTCATTCCTTGAGTTGCTGGGAAGGGTCTTGGGAAAGCGATGGAAGGGCTGCTTGTCACTCCTGGATGAAGAGCCATATGGGGCTCACACACTTACGCTAACTTGGGCTGTTGCTGGGGAGGCCGTTGCTTATTTGAAACAGCAGCACCAATGCCTGAGGCCCCGGGGGGAGGTTTACAGATAAGATGTGACCTGGGGCTTCTTGTAGACAATGGAAGTTGGTTTACAACCTTGGAAAATAAAAAGTCGGGGTGGAGGCATGTGCAACAACCTTTAAATTGATCTGAGGGTTGAGCCAGACACAACAAGGAAGGTTAAAAGAAGAAAAGCTTCATGGGGAGGGCATGGAGGTGGGCTCACCCAGCCCGGTTGCCATGGAGATGATGTCGTCCTCACATCACCGGTGGGGCACTCAGGAGTGACCGGGCACCTTTTTGCTCAAGAAACCTTGAACTCAGCAGAGTCCTGATCAATTGATTGGCTAGCAACACCAACTTGTCATTTGATCACTCGTTTCCAGGATTAAGTTACTCCTATTGGGCTTCCCTGGTGGCTCAGCAGTAAAGAATTCGCCTGCAAGGCAGGAGATGCAGGTTCTATCCCTGGGTCAGGAAGATCCCCTGGAGGAGGGCACAGCAACCCACTCCAGTATTCTTGTCTGGGAAATCCCATGGACAGAGGAGCCTGATGGGCTACAGGCCATGGGGTTGGACACAACTGAGACACACACACGGTGCCATGATTGGAGCCGTCTTCTGCGCTTGGGCAACTCTCACGTAAGAGCCAAAAAGTCAGAATTGAATCAGTTAACCGTAAAATTAAGCAACATGATAGAAAAGTTCACCTTTAATGGTTAAGAGTTATTAGGGGCTTCCAGGCAGGTATCGTTCTAAGGGCCTTACCTGCAAGAGCCCACTGGCCCATCACACAGCCCTGCTGGGACTTTGCCAACAAAGGTCCATCTACTCAAAGCTATGGTTTTTCCAGTGGTCATGTATGGATGTGAGAGTTGGACCATAAAGAAAGCTGAGCACCGAAGAATTGATGCTTTTGAACTGTGGTGTTGGAGAAGACCCTTGAGAGTCCCTTGGACTGCAAGGAGATCCAACCAGTCCATCCTAAAGGAAATCAGTCCTGAATATTCATTGGAAGGACTGATGCTGAAGCTGAAACTCCAATACTTTGGCCACCTGATGTGAAGAACTGACTCATTGGAAAAGACCCTGATGTTGGGAAAGATTGAAGGTGGGAGGAGAAGGGGACGACAGAGGATGAGATGGCTGGATGGCATCACTGACTCAATGGACATGAATTTGAGTAAGCTCCGGGAGTTGGTGAGGGACAGGGAAGCCTGGCGTGCTGCGGTCCATGGGGTCAGAAGGAGTTGGACACGACTCAGTGACTGAACTGAACTGAAACTTGAGTGGGAGGTACAGAGAGTTCCCACAGGCCCCTGCCCTTGAGATGAGCAAGTTCTTGCTGTGCTGTGATTGCCCACGTGAACGGTACACACCAGTACTGATTGGAGATGCAGGTTGGTTAGGCTGTATCTCGGGAGTGCTTACGATTCCGGGGCAACACTCTCTCCGGACCTTGGGAGTCCAGCATCCTTCACATCCCTGGATGGTGGTCCGGGGTGATCTCACATTTCCATGGACCGAGCATGGGGATGCTGTGTGCGTGCCTGGTCCTGTCCTCTCCAGATGCCAGGCTCTGGTGCCCGTGCTGCTCTGGCTGGGATTTGGCTCCAAGCGTCGCCAGCTGATGGGCAGACAGGCTGGAACTGAATCCAGGAAAGGCATCCTCACAGGCCTGGTTGCACGTGTTGCTCTGGTCCAGGGCTCAAAGTGACTGCAGAGCCACAACCCATGAGTTAAAAAATTCATTCCCAGGCACTTCTGGGCTGTCACTGGCCCGTCTTTGCTGACATGGTCTCCCTGGATTTCCAACACCAGGAGTGTGCTTTGTGATCGCTGTCTCCTCCTTGGCTCCCTGTCTCTCCCTGCTGGGGGCAGCGATGCCCTCACAGCCTCCCTACAACCCTCCCCAGCCAGCACCCTCCCAGGAATTCTTCTTGATCCCCAGACCTGGCTTCTGTAGCTATGGGGAACATTTCCTTGCTCCAAGGAGGTGGGCAGGACTGGGGTCCTTCAGGAAGGTCCTTCTTGGAAGGAGAAGAGGGTCCTGGTCTCCACAACTTGTTTGATGAACCACAGGGTGGGAGGAAGTGGGGGTGTACAGAGGAAGTGGTGGGTCATTTTCAGTCCATGTGGAAGGAGGTGCTGACCCTTCATTTCCCACCTGAGGATTTGAATTCTTGGCTAGGGTCCTTCCAGCTGGAATGTCCTTAGATTTCAGGAAATACATATGACTATATATATCCTCCACACTTTTTTTTTAATGATAGAAATGCATGTTCATTGTAGAAAAAAATGAGAAAATAAAGATTATGAAAAGATAAAGAATTAAACCCAAATTTAATTTGATCTCTATGACTATTTTGGTGTATATAATGCTGGACTTTTCTCCTAGGTATTTAGATGTGTGTGTGTATGTGTGTAAGCAAAATAAAATGAGTTTATTCTATTATATATAGTATCTTGTAACCTGTGTTTTTGCTTTAACAATATACCTCGGACATCTTTTGGTGTTTTTTTCTTTTGTTTGTTTTTGTTTTTAAAGGACACAGGTCACAGGAAGACTAGAGATTAGGGGAGGACTTCCCTGGTGGCTCAGATGTAAAACATCTGTCTGCAATGCTGGAGACCCAGGTTTGATCCCTGGGTTGGGAAGATCCCCTGGAGAAGGAAATGGCAACCCACTCCAGTACTCTTGCCTGGAGAATCCCATGGACAGAGAGCCTGCTGGGCTACAGTCCGTGGGGTCGGACACTTTACTGTACTTCCCTGGTGGTTCAGGTGGTAAAGAATCCGCTTGCAATGCAGGAGACCCAGATTTGATCCCTGGGTTGGGAAGATCCTCTGGAGAAGGAAATACCCGCTCCAGTATTCTTGTCTGGAGAATCCCATGGACAGAGGAGGCTGGTGGGCTACAGCCCATGGGGGTCACACAAGAGTCAGATGTGACTGAGCACCTAAGCACGAGCACAAGAGATTAAGGGAACATTGTCAGATACAAGCAGATTGGCTTGATTAAACCAGCTGAACACCATTTGACTGTTAGACATAAGACGTAAGGGATGGTGAGACGTACTTCCTGTCCCCAGTAAGTTAGGGGAGATGACACACACACAGAATTGTATGGCCCAGCATCACATGGTCAGCAATCTACTGTAGGTACAAAACAATTCTGTTGGGGGGGTATCTGGAGGACTTCATGGAAGAGGTGGCATTTGTGGAGTGGAGCAGCCTTTCTCCGGTTACCTGGTAACCATCTGCATTTTCTCTTGTGAGTGACGGCCTGTGAGAGGAGTCAAGACCCTTGGCCTTGGAGTAGATGCATCTGGGTGCCAGGCTACTCTGTCACTTCCTGGCTGTGTGACATTGAGCAAATCCACAAGTCCTCTGAGCCCTGGGCTCCTTCTCTGCTAACTGTGCATAACTGTACCTACTTCATCAGGTCCTTGGCTCAGTGATAAAGAATCACCTGCAATGCAAAAGATGTGAGTTCGATCCCTGGGTCAGGAAGATCCCCTGGAGAAGGAAATGGCTACCCACTCCTATATTCTTGCCTGGGAAATCCCATGGACAGAGGAGCCTGGGGGGCTACAGTCCATGGGGTCGCAAAAAGTTGGACACAACTGATTGACTAAATTACAATAACAAAACACATGACTGGTATCGAAACACCACACCTAAACATTGTAAATGCTCAATAAAAGGTTATTATTATAATTTGGCAAAATAACTATTTATCTGTAAATCTGTAGTAAAATGGGCAGAAAATACGTGAGCTTTTAAGAAATTAGGAATAAAAGTCTTAAATGATTTCTTTGTCCTCCAGAATACATGCTCAACAAGTCCAATTAACTCTTAGGAATTATTTCTGGCACACACACAAAAAACAGATGCTGGGTGTTCATAAGCTGGTCTGATTTAAATTTTGGGGATTTCAGAGAATTTGTTGAGATGGACTCTTGCAGGCAATGAACTATTCCTCTTAACAATATCAGGAAAATTCTGATATTCCTCTGAAATAATACTGTGCTGATATAACTCGGAAATGACTATGTATTCTGCCATTTCTCTGGAATAATATTACACTTAATTAGTAGAAGATGTCAGGTGAAAAGTTTTCTTTAACGTAGATGAATCACCGTATTAAATTTCAGACTCAACAGATAATCTCTTTTCTTGGTGCTTTTATGAAAGCAACAACATTCGGATTTGATCAGATTTGGTCTGTTTATAGTATTGACAGCCATAGTGAAAAGAAACTCCTGTTTGTCTTTCTAATTAGGCCAGTCTCCAACGAATATAAACAAATTACAATATGGCGTGTGTATAAATATGAAATAGATAAAACCTTATGCTTTTAAGTTGTTAAGAATTTTCTTAACATCTGTCCAAACGAAATGCTCTTTTAAAAACACCTACACACCACACACACCCTCACGGAGGTAGTGATCCTAATTCCTCTCGCCACCTGAAAGTCACGGCCAAATTAAATTAATACATAAGAGACTTGTTTTGTTCAGCTCCTTCAGTAACTACTTCTGTTTCTTGAAAGGCCTTTCTTTTCACTGACTTCCTTATCTGAAAAGGTTTACCGTGTCTTCGTGCAAGTGGTTGTCATGCTTTAGAAAAATCACAAGCAGCAAAAAGTCAGAATTGTCAGTTCAGAAGACACTGCTTGTTCCACTGGGTACCACTGAGCAAGTGATGCTGGCAAACGATCTTTAGAAAAAAAAAAACAGAGGATGGGAACGGAGGCAGAATGAAGATAAAAAGGGTTGCCGGCTTTATTCTCACTGAAGGCTGGCAGCGGGAGTCTGCAGGAGGGGGACGCCTATCAGATAGGTCATCTGTTGGGTAATGAAGAATAGAAGACAGGAGACAGGCGGGGAGCAGGTGATGTGCCCTCTCGGAGGGCCGGAGCGCCCGGAGAGGCGGGAAGACAGAGCCTTAGGAGCTGATCACCTTTCATTTACAGCCTGGGCTGCTCGTGGGGCAGAGGTTTCCTGGGGAGGGGCACCCATTGATAAGGTTATAGGTAAGCCTGAAAACCCTGCTCATTTCCCCCTGGTCTCATTCATTATGGATTCATGTCTATCTGCACAGGGCGTCCTATTAAAAATTACTCACGTGTCAAAAATATCCTAGTCCTGCGATATTTACACTACTTTCCTATGGTCTTATTTCGTGTGACCGAGGAGGTCGTGTGGTTTTAGGAAGAAGCAGAGAAATGATGGTAATAGGTAGTAACAATTTTAGATGCATGTCTTTGTCTGGGAATTCCTGCCCCGTGGGGCACCGCTCATAAAATGCACTGTGTTTGGCTTTAAAAAAGGTACTCAAAAGATACACCCTCCATGAAGGCTGATTTATAAATCTCTAGTTTAAAGTCATGACGGCCTCCGTGGACTATTACGGCTTTGGGTTTCTACAAGAAGGTTCAGTTTGGCATCGTTATTTTGAAAAAAGCCATCTGCTGACTTGAGGACTCTTGGCTGGGTGGTTAGGGGGTCCCTGCAGGCTTGCGGGTGGTGTGCCTAGGTAGGCCAGAGCATTTGATTGAAGTTGGGGAAGCAGGAATGTAAAATGAATTTGGCCCTTGTTTCCAGGAAACCCAGCGTCTTGCTGCTCTGTCTACTCTGGAGGCAAAGGGTCCTTGAAGCCAAGTGCACTTGGGCCAATTCCTCTCCCATTCCCCTGCCCCACTGCAAGAATACTGGAGTGGGTTGCCATTTCCTCCTCCAGGAGATCTTCCCCACCCAGGGGCTAAACCCGGGTTTCTGGCATTGCAGGAGGATTCTTTACCAGCTAAGCCACCAGGGAAGCCCCTCCACTGCCCGCTTCCCCCCCCGACCCCCCGCAAGGATCATTAAATCAGATCTTTAAGAAACGTGCTAGGATTGCATGGGCTAGGGAGGTGAACCCCAGGAGATCATGTCCTCTGGCCAGCCCGCTGGAATCAATCATGACCATTCTGGTTCACTGAGAGAGAGTAGGAGGTGTGGTCTTCATATCATGGTCTGGGGTACAGGCCACCTTGCCAGGGCAACCAGGCGCTGGGTGCCCCCACAGCAGTCAGCCAGAGAACTGCCAGCATCGGCCCCTGGACGCTGGACTTGCCATTCATCAGCGGCCTCAGCTCAGGCCCAGCCGGTGCCTTGCATGCATGCATGCATCATTCATCACGTCCGCCCTCCTTCACAAGCAATCTAAGGAAGTATGATTCTTTGCTTTCTGCCTCCTGACATGTGGGCCTGGCCGCGGGACCCGGCAGTAAATATCTATCTTAAACAAATTGCTGTCACTGCCAAGTCACCGGGGGCGTTTAAGAGGGAATTAGGAATTAAGAATTTGTGGCGATGGGTAATAAAAGATGGATTGGCTTATTTGCGTGGCTTTGCAAATGTGTGCATTAAAATAGGTGGGGAAGGCTAAAATAAGACAGCACTTTACACGTCTGAATCGGTCATAGCCAGTTATCTGGCAATTAATTTGCCAGTCACTTTGTTAAAATGGTATGCGGGTCTATGTCATGTCTGAACCTACGTGTCTGCATCTACATCCGGCACTTGTGTGTGTGTTTCTTACAGTGTATGATGTACGTGCATTGTGTGTGATTTACACGCAGGCATAGTGTAGAATGGGCTTCCCTGGTGGCTCAGACGCTAAAGAATCTATCTGCAATGGGGCAGACCTGGGTGCAACCCCTGGGTAGGGAAGATCCTCTGCAGGTGGAAATGACTATCCACTCCAGTATTCTTGCCTCCTGGAGAATTCCATGGACAGAGAAGCCTGGCAGGCTTCAGTCCATGGGGTTGCAGAGTCAGACACAACTGAGCAACTAACACACACACACACACACACACGCACACACACAGAGTATAGAATGGGGAAGTTAAGACAAAGAGACTCTACTTGTGTGTCTCCGTGGCCACAGCTTATCCTATGGTTGTGCCGCTCGAAAGTGGCATGGTAAACGCCTTCTGCTTCTGTGCAGGGTGGTAGCTTTTGTTTGAATCATTCAAAATTCAACTGGAGAAAGTCTGTGTGCCCACACTTTAGAATTGTATCTATTTTGGCAATCTGAAAGGGAAAAAAAAGTTAACTGATGCTGAGGGCTTGGTTACCTGGCTTGGGTTTTCTATGCAGTCAGTACCCTGACATAAGAAGATTATGATGTTGAAATCAGGCTCGCAGATGTAGCTTCTACTTTCTAAGCCAGAAAGTCCTCCAAATTGTTAAACCTAATTTTTTTTTTTTTTTAATCTTCCTGTTCAGGCCAAAAGGGTAGCTCTGGGGAAGAAAATAAAAAATCAACTTTTTTTTCTTTTTGCTATAAAGAGATGTGGAGGGACATTTCAGGAGGTGACTGCTTGTGCGTTGTCTGCGCATGTCAGAGACGTAGCGCTGCTCGCGGTGGACGGCAGGTGCTGGGGCCGGTGGGAGGCGGCCCAAGGGCGCGTGTCTCCGATGGACTGTGTTCCGTGCAGCAGCGAACTGCCTGGTTCACGTCCGGGGGAGGGAGTCCTGAGTCACGGGGGCTGAGCGCCCACTTCTGTTGGTGGGATAAAAGTGGGGGGCTCAAGATGCAGCTTTGGTTTTTCTGATGCAGGCAGCTGCTCTGGATCCTCCCCAGAGTGTCTGGAGGGGTGCCAGGGTACCCCAAGCTCCTGGCCTCCCCCAGGCTGCTTTCTTGGCCCTGGTCTGTCCCTTCTCTCTCCGCCTGGTACCAAGTGCTGATAAACTTGCTCAAACTGTTCACGACAGTCCCTTTCTCTGTTGGTTTCTTTGTGGTTGGACAGAAAGCTTCTGACGTTTTGGCCTGTCGAGTTAAGGAAATAGGGGGCATGTCATCCCTGAGGAAGAGCTTGTGCCTGCATGCTGAGTCACTTCAGCCCTGTCCACTCTTTGTGACCCCGTGGACTGAGAAGGAGCTTAGTAGAAATCTGTTGTTGGGGCAGCAGAGGGCCATGGGCTCTGAGCTTTGTGCACACCCCTGCTGGGAAGGGAACTGGGGACATGGGGGCCTGGACCAGGCTGTGACTTATGGGCTGGGAGAAAGGGGTGCTGTAGGGGAACTTGGGGGGGGTGTTGATTTTGCAGCGTCCCTGGGAGGTGGGGCTGCTGCAGTAACACATCACACACAGAGTGACTTGAACAACGAGACGTTTGTTTCTCTCAGTTCTGGAGGTGGGACATCCAAGATCCCGGCATCGGCAGAGCTGCCGTCTGCAAGGGCCCCGTCTTGGTTCTTGGTTTGTAGGTGGCCCTGCTGTGCCCTCCATGGGGGAAAGGCCAGGCAAACTGGGTCTTGTTTGAAAGTGAAACTGAAAGTCACTCAGTCGTGTCCGACTCTTTGCGACCCCGTGGACTATACAGTCCATGGAATTCTCCAGTATTTTCCAGAATACTGGAGTGGGTAGCTTTTCCCTTCTCCAGGGGATCTTCCCAACCCAGGGATGGAACCCAGGTCTCCCGCATTGCAGGTGGATTCTTTACCAGCTGAGCCACAAGGGAAGCCCAAGAATACTGGAGTGGGTAGCCTTTCCCTTCTCCAGCGGGTCCTCCCGACCCAGGAATTGAACTAGGATCTCCTGCATTTCAGGCAGATTCTTTACCAGCTGAGCTACCAGGGAAGCCCCGGAATACTGGAGTGGGTAGCCTTTCCCTTCTCTAGGGGATCTTCCCAACCCAGGGATGGAACCCAGGTCTCCCCCATTGCAGGCAGATTCTCTACCAGCTGAGCCACAAGGGAAGTCTGGGGTCTTGTGTATGAGGGCCCCAATCCCATTCACCATGGAACTGGGGGCTAACACCTCAGTATATGAACCTGAGAGGTGGGGACACAGATATCCTGCCCATGGCATCTCACCCTGGAGACAAGCCATGACAAGGATGGCGCAAGGGCATTAAGAACCCTGCCCCCAGCTCCTAGTAAATGCTTTTGTGCACTCAGCTGCCCGCCTCAACTCCTTTCCTTTTCCTGCTCTGCAGTCAAAAAGCCTCAGCCACAGATTTTTGGACTCTGTGGGAGAAGGCAAGGGTGGGATGATCTGAGAGAATAGCATTGAAACATGTATATTACCATATGTGAAATAGATCTCCAGTCCAGGTTCGATGCATAAGACAGGGTGCTCAGGGCCAGTGCACTGGGACGACTCTGAGGGATGGGATAGGGAAGGAGGTGGGAGGGGGTTTCAGGATGGGGGACACATGTACACCCGTGGCGGATTCATGTGAATGTATGGCAAAAACCACCACAATATTGTAAAGCAATTAGCCTCCAATTAAAATAAATATATTAATTTAAAAAGAAAAGCCTCAGCTGTTCCTCTGCACCTCATTTCCCTTTGCCCCCACTCCTGCCAGCCCCCTGCCTTCAGCCCATGTTCCTGTCCCCACGGCGTGTCCCTGGTGCCCTAGAGTCCTCGGATAATGCACAGAACGGCCCTGGCCAGGCTGCTCCTTCTCGACTCCCCTGTCCCCTACCCTGCTGACCATGCCCTGGGCTCCAACCTCCAGTGTCAGTGGGCATCTTCTCCATCCTTGCCTGGTTGGCACATCCTGGGCGGGGGGTGGTGGTAGGAGCAGCTTCTTGTCCCTGGAGAAGCTTCCGGAATCCTTCTAGACTGAGCCGGCTATCCTTCCTCAGAGCATCCCCGAACCTCTGACCATGCCAAGCTTGGTTCTGATCATACCGTGATCTCTCTGCTCTATCCTCCCTGCTTCCCCGTCCCCAGCATCCCAGCCCTGGCTGACTGTGTAACCCTGGTGTCCACACTTCCCAGCTCACCAGTGGTGGTTGAATGAATAAACCCAGTTCTATCAGAATTCACTTCCAGTCCCAACAGCTTTGAATTTACTGGGCAAGATATTGTCTTTGCAGTTTTTCTCGAAGACCTTAATTTTTGCATTTTTAAAAACATTTATTTACTTATAAACTTTCTATTGAAGAGTATTATATTAGTTTGAGGTGTCCAGCATGGTGGTTCAGTATTTTTACAGATTATATTCCATTAAATGATGCAAGCTCTTAATTTTTAAATGACAAAAAACATCTGCAGTTAGGTCGATTCTTTCCCAAAGTAGCTTTAAATAATAAAATTCTTCATTGGAGGAAAAAAGTGAATTTGGGCCAGTTAGCAGTACACTTTGTAATATTTGGTTCATTTTTTCATATATGATCAGAAAGCCAGACTATGGTCCCCAATCCCACAAATGATGGTATTTCCAGGGTTCAGTCAATGTCCTATACATTTGCAAGCCTTGTATTTGAAAACAAAATGCTGGACTCCCAAGAGAAGTGGGTTTTAGGTTTTCCCATCATCATTTTTTCTCTCCCCCTCTTCTAACTACCAGCTGACTTTTACCAAGGACCCTTCATAGGCTACTGTACCTTACAATTTTTCTCCACTGAATCCTCAAAATCACCTATAATGCACCCTTCATCCCCATATTACAGATGAGAAAACGGAGGCTCAGGGCGGCTTGGCTACTTAGCCACATGTCCGTGGGGAGGAGCGGTGGAGCTGATGTTTGCAGCCAGTCTGGCCAGGATTCTGTCACCTCTCACATTTCCTGTGTTTCACTCGAGGCTTGTTTCTGAAAAGATAAGTTGCTTTCATCAGATCTGTAGTGCTTGTGTGTCAAACACCCACATCAGAGCTGGAGCTGGAAAGGTGTGGGTTGTTCTAGATTTTTCAAGGTTCTTACGGGGCAAGTAGGGAGCAGGCAGATACGCTCGACAGCAGTTCAGTGAGGAGACAGGTGGCATGAGAGCAGAGTTCAGTTCAGTTGCTCGGTTGTGTCCGACTCTTTGGGCTTCCTTGTCCATCACCAACTCCCGGAGGTTGCTCAAACTCATGTCCATCGAGTCGGTGATGCCATCCAACAACCATCTCATCCTCTGTCGTCCCCTTCTCCTCCCACCTGCAATCTTTCCTGGCATGAGCAGCACAGGGCCCTGTAACATGAATCAGGAGGCTTGTCCGGACCCCAAAGAGGGCTCTGTGGAGGGCAGGGCCCTGGGGTTGAAGATAGAGGGACTGGTGAAGGGGATCATGGGTGGAGTGGGTTGGAAGTCAGAGCTGCCAAGACAGGCAGGGGAGAGAGAGGCTGCAGACTGGGTCCAGGGCTGTGATGAGGTCCAGCCACCCCCAACCGCTGACCCCTGCTTCCTGGCTTGTGAGTAGCGCCTGAGCCCGCTGGTCTTGTGTGCGGGTCAGTCCTGGGAGATGGTTAAGGATGGAGGAGTCACAAACTGCTGCATATTTCAGAATCACCTGGGAGCTCACTCAAAATGTAGATTCTGCCCCTGCCCCCCACCCCACCCCCGCCCCCGCCTCTGTATCCTGTAGCTTCTGGTCCAGGAAGCCTTCTGTGTGCCGGGAACCTTGTGCTGGAAGCAACTTCCCTGGAGATGGTGATGCAGGTGGTCCCTGGACCGCATGCTGAGGATGCTTGACTGTGTGCAGTGACTCGGGGTCCCAGGGCGGTGCTGGGTCTCCCCCCTGCTGCCTTTCAGGGCTGTTGTGTTGCAGGCACCTCATTAGAAGTGAATCCCATTTTTAGCAGTAAACATGCCTGCTGTTTTGTTTTGTTTTTTTAATGTGACCCCACATTCTATGACCTGGAAGGATAATGCTATTTTAATCTGTTATAGCATAATAATATATTAATAAATTTGTATGTCAGTGATTGAATATATCTTGTAAGTAATATAAATAACATTATGAAAGATAATAAGATTTCATAGCCAGGGGTAAAGGGGGAATTGGTGAGAAGGCTGACTTTCCAGTCATTTGCTCTGGGAAGTGGGGAAATGCCAAGAATAGGGGATGGGGACATAGGGGATAGCACGTATCTGGGCTGTGCAGGGAGGAGGAGACCTTTTGGGTGAGAGACAAGGGGGGCCTGGGACACAGGAGCCCCTTCCTTCTGGGCTGTCTCGCTGCCCACACTGAGTGTCTCAGCTGCGTTTCCCTCGGGGAGGTCTCCATCTCTGTCAACCCCCCACCATGGGGGCTCAGTGGCAACCCAGGCAGAAGGGGGCTTTCGCAGCAGGTCTCTGTGGTCTGGGCTCTCCTTCCTCCCACCTGCCAAGGGGACCAGCCTGGGTCTTTCTCCAGAGCCCAGAATCCCCCTCACCTGGCACCTGCCTGCTCCAGCCCCTGGTGCCCTGGGCGGAGATCCCTTAGATTTGGCTCCTCTGCGTCCCATTATGCTTGGTGGCTGGCGCGTCTGTACTCAGCAGGCCTTTCTGCAGACCACTGAGTCATTAGCAGAGATGAGATGAGTCCAGATGTTCAGGAACACGACAGAGCTACACGGACCACCACTGGGACAGATAAACACGAGACGTGTGCAAGTGATGGGGTACTAGTTTGGCAAGTCAGAGGCTGGTGACATGTTGGGGGGCGGGGGAGGGAACAGTGGAGAGAAGGGGAAAGTGCCTTTATCCCAAGTCCCTGGCTCAGTGGTAAAGAACCTGCCCGCCAATGCAGGAAATGCAGGTTCAATCCTTGGGTTGAGAGGAGCCCTTGGAGAAGGAAACAGCAACCCATTCCGATGTTCTTGCCTGGGAAATCTCATGGACAGGGAAGCCTGGTGGGCTACAGTCCATGGGGTCACAAAGTGCCGGACACAACTTAGCAAATAAACAACAACAACAATGTGGAGGATTAGAGCACTTCCTTGAGGGAAAGGGGTTGTAACTGTTTCAGTTGCACTTGAAGGGGGTGATTCATTCTCATCCCAGAGCCTCTTCTGATGTTAGGAATGTAACTTCCGGCCTCTGCAAGGCTGGGCGGGCCGTGTTCCCGGCCTTGTTCTGTGCAGTGGAGCGTGGGCTCTAGAGTTAGAGGGAGGTTATTTAACACCCCGAGGCTTCAGCTCTCCTGCTCTAAAAGGGAACAATAGATATTCCCATTCTCAGAGGCCAGGAGAGTTAAGGAACCTGTGTTAAATGATATATTAGCTCAAGCTCATTAAAGAGGGGCTGTTAGGATGGCTGGATTTAGTCTTGCTTTCTTCAGTCATCTCCAGTGAGCCGTGCATCAGACTCCAGGCTCACTGATCTGAGAGTGGGATCTGGACTTAAAATGTGTGCATTTCAATGGAATACTCAAAAGCAAGGGCTGGGTTTTCTTTAATCTTCTGTTTAAACAAAGCCCGGGGACTTCCCTGATGGTCCAGTGGTTAGGGCTCTGTCTTCCCTGTGCCAGGGACTGAGGTTTGATCTCTGGTCAGGGAACTAGATTCCGTGTGCCACACCTTGAATATCACACATGCTGCACCTAAGACCCAGCTGCTGCTGCTAAGTCGCTTCAGTCGTGTCCGACTCTGTGCGACCCCATAGATGGCAACCCACCAGGCTCTGCCGTCCCTGGGATTCTCCAGGCAAGAACACTGGAGTGGGTTGCCATTTCCTTCTCCAGTGCATGAAAGTGAAAAGTGAAAGTGAAGTCGCTCAGTCGTGTCCGACTCTTAGCGACCCCATGGACTGCAGCCCACCAGGGTCCTCCGTCCATGGGATTTTCCAGACAAGAGTACTGGAGTGGGGTGCCATTGCCTTCTCCGTAACTAAGACCCAGCGTAGCCAAATAAATAAGTAAATAAATGAATATTTAAAAAGATGTCTCTAGATATAGCCTAATGTGAAGACTATTGCCCTTTGAGTGGTAGCCGATAGTCAATGACTTCGAGGAAATTAATGGGAAAATTGTGATACATTATACCCACTAAGGACTCCGAAAAAGGAAGAAGTGTTTCTTTGCAAAATTTAATTAAATATTTGCACCAGAAGTTTATTCAGAATGACCCCTGGAATCACACTGCGACCAGTGTGACATGTTGTACAGTGAGATATTTTACAGTTTGGGTCATGGGAAGATTTACGTGCTCAAGACATTTCAAACATGAATGTGGATTAAAGATTTAGTTCATATAAAGAAGATCAGGCCAGTAATTGTGACACTGACTAAACCAAGTTGTCCAGAGGGTGTGCTCTACTTTGGGGAAATGATGACAAAATTTCATTTTGGATTTTCTGAATAAAATGAACTTTGCATTGTTGATTCCTTTCTTCCCTGATCAACAAGGATGTCCAGTTCATCTTACCATGATCCCTGAAGATGTTACCTGTGTCCACACACCTTTGTTTAAAGTTTTATTAAAGGAAATCTCTCAAGAGAACAACTTCCAGAAATAATAATGCCACTGTCGGTTCCTTTTAAGATCAACTCTCTGCTGATCCAGGGACAGGAATGTTGGAGGGATGTTCAGCTGGATGCCTAGTTTGTTGACTGGAAAAGGCACATGAATATCATCTTGCAAAGTCTGTTTTACTCCATTATAAGTCTCATTTGTTGATTTGTTCAGTATATTTATGAATCTAAGCATTCAAGAAGGACTGCCAAGCAACTAGCAACCGAGATTTGAAGCTCAGGAAGGAGAAGCACTCCTTGATTTTTTAAAATGTACCCATTCATTTCTTCAACAACCTTTCTTTGATGAGTGAGGGGTGCTCCCGGTCCTCCCGGGGCTCACAGCCTATCAATGACACAGGCCCTTAGGGATTCACTTTCCCTAGTGTGTGATAATCTCGATGGTGTGATCACTGACCTAGAGCCAGACATCCTGGAATGTGAAGTCAAGTGGGCCTTAGAAAGCATCACTACGAACAAAGCTAGTGGAGGTGATGGAATTCCAGTGCAGCTATTTCAAATCCTGAAAGATGATGCTGTGAAAGTGCTGCACTCAATATGCCAGCAAATTTGCAAAACTCAGCAGTGGCCACAGGACTGGAAAAGGTCAGTTTTCATTCCAATTCCAAAGAAAGGCAATGCCAAAGAATGTTCACACTACTGCACAACTGCACTCATCTCACACGCTAGTAAAGTAATGCTCAAAATTCTCCAAGCCAGGCTTCAGCAATACGTGAACCGTGAACTTCCAGATGTTCAAGCTGGTTTTAGAAAAGGCAGAGGAACCAGAGATCAAATTGCCAACATCCGCTGGATCATCAAAAAAGCAAGAGAGTTCCAGAAAAACATCTATTTCTGCTTTATTGAGTATGCCAAAGCCTTTGACTGTGTGGATCACAATAAAGTGTGGAAAATTCTGAAAGAGATGGGAATACCAGACCACCTGACCTGCCTCTTGAGAAACCTGTATGTAGGTCAGGAAGCAACAGTTAGAACTGGACATGGAACAACAGACTGGTTCCAAATAGGAAAAGGAGTACGTCAAGGCTGTATATTGTCACCCTGCTTATTTAACTTCTATGCAGAGTACATCGTGAGAAACGCTGGGCTGGAAGAAGCACAAGCTGGAATCAAGATTGCCCGGAGAAATATCAATAACCTCAGATATGCAGATGACACCACCCTTATGGCAGAAAGTGAAGAGGAACTAAAAAGCCTCTTGATGAAGGTAAAAGAGGAGAGTGAAAAAGTTGGCTTAAAGCTCAACATTCAGAAAACGAAGATCATGGCATCTGGTCCCATCACTTCATGGCAAATAGATGGGGAAACAGTGGAAACAGTGTCAGACTTTATTTTTCTGGGCTCCAAAATCACTGCAGATGGTGACTGCAGCCATGAAATTAAAAGACGCTTACTCCTTGGAAGAAAAGTTATGACCAATCTAGATAGCATATTGAAAAGCAGAGACATTGCTTTGCCAACAAAGGTCCATCTAGTCAAGGCTATGGTTTTTCCTGTGGTCATGTATGGATGTGAGAGTTGGACTGTGAAGAAAGCTGAGCGCTGAAGAATTGATGCTTTTGAACTGTGGTGTTGGAGAAGACTCTTGAGAGTGCCTTGGACTGCAAGGAGATCCAAACAGTCCATTCTGAAGGAGATCAGCCCTGGGATTTCTTTGGAAGGAATGATGCTAAAGCTGAAACTCCAGTACTTTGGCCACCTCATGGGAAGAGTTGACTCATTGGAAAAGACTCTGATGCTGGGAGGGATTGGGGGCAGGAGGAGGAGGGGACGACAGAGGATGAGATGGCTAGATGGCATCACTGACTCGATGGATGTGAGTCTGAGTGAACTCCGGGAGTTGGTGATGGACAGGGAGGCCTGGCGTGCTGTGATTCATGGGGTCGCAAAGAGTCAGACACGACTAAGCGACTGAACTGAACTGAACTGAGTGTGTGATAATTGAGGACCACAGGAGGTTATAGGTAACACTGGGCTGGGCATGATCAATCAGTGGGGTGGAGGAGGAGACAGAGGTGTCATAAAGGTAGAGATGGAGCCAGAGACTCAAATTCGGGAGATGGCTAGGAGCTGATAAGAGAGGAAACTGTGCAAGAAAGCCCTTGAGCCTGAGGGTTGAGAAATTAAGAGAAGTTGCATAATAAGGACCTATTGCAGAGCATGCTTCCCAGGTGGTACACTGGTAAAGGATCCACCTGCTACCGCAGGAGATGCAAGAGACACAGGTTCAATCCTTGGGTCAGGAAGATTCCCCTGGAGCAGGAAATGGCACCCCACTCCAGTATTCTTGCTTGGAAAATTTCATGTCCAGAGGAGCCTGATACAGTCCATGAGGTTGCAAAGAGTCAGACACGACTGAGCGCGCGCACACACACACACACATACACGTTGTATAGCACAGGGAACTATGTTCGCTCTCCTGTGATAAACCATAATGGAAAGGAATGTATGTTGATGTTTAGTTGAATCGCTTTTCTGTACAGTAGAAATTAACATAATACTGTAAGTCAACTATACTTCAACACAATAAATTTTAAAAAAGAAGGTGCTTAAAGCCACAGTAACCATCACTGTCATATTCTGGGGGCCTGCAAGAAGGGAAATGCTTGAAAGATTCTGTCTCTCTCTCCTTTTGTCAGTCAAGCTCTGCAGCCCAAATCCAGGTGCAGAAACCGTCTTTAACCCTGCACATGAACCAGACAGCCTGGTCGTGCTTTATCAACTGATTGCAACACAGGGAAAACCAGACTGAACCAGCCAGTTCCAAGGCGGCTAGATTTCATTTTGTTTTTCTCTTTATGCATGCTTGCTAAGTTGCTTCAGTCGTGTCGGACTCTTTGTGACCCTATGGACAGTAGCTGGCCAGGCTCCTCTGTCCCTGGGATTCTCCAGGCAAGAGTACTGGAGTGGGTTGCCATTTCCTGCTCCAGGGGATCTTCCTGACCCAGGGATCGAACCTGTGTCCCTTATGTCTCCTGCATTGGCAGACGGGTTCTTTACCACCAGTGCCATCTGGGAAGCCCTTTCTCTTTACGTCCTTAATAATACATTATAAGGCTAAGACCTTCTCACCATGGGTATCATGACCCTACAAGGACCAAAAAAAAGGACTGCATTTCCTGAAACTCTCTTCCTTTTCCCTGGAGCTTTCCTGGTGGCTCTGATGGTAAAGAATCTGCCTGCGATATGGGGGACTCGGGTTTGATCCCTGCGTTTGGAGGGACCCCTGGAGGAGGAAATGGCAACATTCCAGTGTTATTGCCTGGAGAATCCCACGGACAGAGGAGCCTGGCGGGCTACAGTCCATGGGGTTGGAAAGCGTCAGACACGACTGAGCGACTTGGCACAGCTCTGCCTCTTCCAAGAATTGAGATGATGTCATACTCCACCCATTTTGTTGCAGGAAGGGCACCCCTTCCAGGGCCCAAGACTGGGCTCTTGTCTAACACTTGGAAATGAATTGTCCGAGGAGACACAGGTGCTGAGAAAGCAAGAGACTTTACTGGGGAGGAGCGCCCGGGTGGAGAGCAGTGGGCTAAGGGAGCCCAGGAGGACTGCTGTGCCACGTGGCTCGCGGTCTCCGGTTTTACGGTGATGGGGTCAGTTTCCGGGTTGTCTCTGGACGGTCACTCTGACTCCGTCCTTACTGGTGGTGCACACATTGCTCAGCCAAGAAGGATGCCAGCGAGGAGGATTCTGGGCTGTGGTGGGACATGTGGCGTTTCCTTTTGACCTTTCCCAAATTCTTCCGGTTGGCGGTGGCTTGTTAGTTCTGTGTTCCTTACCAGAACCTCCTGACATAAAACAACTCACACAGAAGGTTGCCATGGTGCCTGGCCAGGGTGGGTGATTTTAGCCAGTGGGTTTCCCCTAGCACTTTGACCTTTTATTGTAAAAAGTTTCCCTTGGTTGGGGAGAAGGTGCCTTTAGAACATAAGCCTCCCTTCTCCGTTTGCTGGCCATGGGATAAGAGAAATGGAGTATTCCTTGTATATCAGGAAACAAGGATGTCACAGCCATCCGTGATTCCCACCCTTCAAATGTGTATTTCTGAGCCCTGAGGGCACCCAGGAAGGAGACGCTGTGATCAGGCAGTCACTGGGCTGCCTGATCAGTAACTGATCAGGTTGGCTGATCAGGAACTCAGGATGTGATAAACGCAGGATATTGGCTCCAGATAACCGAGACACATGTGAAAGGAGTGATTTCAGGAGCCCAGACTCTTGCATCTTCCCATTCATAGAAATGTACTAAATTCCTTAACTTGAGATGTCTAGCTTTCTTTAATTCGCAATAATCTTTTGATGTGCAGACTCCCTGCCCTTTGTGGCAAACTTCTGTCCAACCTGGCCCTTCCCATTGCCTCCTCAGAGCGGTTCTCTCAGGACTAGTTCAGTTGCTGCTGCCTGGGCTTGAAGTCCTAAAAATTCACCCCTAATAAAACATAACTCTCAACAAATCCTGTTTTGCTTGAACCAAACTCAGTTCCGACATTGGCAGCTTGGACCTGGTGCGGAAGGAACTCCTGTAACCCTTCCCAGGACAGGCCTCCCCTACATCCTCGCTTTAGCTCCTCTCCGAAGTACCTAGATGATGACATTTGATGAAAAATTTCTGAGTTGTCCTGCAGATGTAAAAAGCCTCCTCTGCAACAAATAGAAGATGTTGACTTATTAAGAAGAGCACAAAGCCCCAGGCCTCCTAGAGCCTGAGGACTGGTAATGTTCACCCCTGTGACATCACCTTGCTACCTCACTGTCAGCCAATCAGAGAACTCTGCACAGTCTGATCGGGTACCCTGTGACCTCCCTCCCTCTCTCAGTTCAGTTGCTCAGTTGTGTCCGACTCTTTGCGACCCCATGAATTGCAGCACGCCAGGCCTCCTTGTCCATCACCAACTCCCGGAGTTCACTCAGACTCACGTCCATCGAGTCAGTGATGCCATCCAGCCATCTCATCCTCTGTCGTCCCCTTCTCCTCCTGCCCCCAATCCCTCCCAGCATCAGGGTCTTTTCCAATGAATCAACTCTTCGCATGAGGTGGCCAAGTATTGGAGTTTCAGCTTTAGCATCAGTCCTTCCAATAAACACCAGGACTGATCTCGGGATGGACTGGTTGGATCTCCTTGCAGTCCAAAAGACTCTCAAGAGTCTTCTCCAACACCACAGTTCAAAAGCATCAATTCTTCGGCGCTCAGCTTTCTTCACAGCCCAACTCTCACATCCATACATGACCACAGGAAAAACCATAGCCTTGACTAGATGGACCTTTGTTGGCAAAGTAATATCTCTGCTTTTTAATATGCTATCTAAGTGAGTCATAACTTTCCTTCCAAGGAGTAAGTGTCTTTTAATTTCATGGCTGCAGTCACCATCTGCAGTGATTTTGGAGCCCAGAAAAATAAAGTCTGACACTGTTTCCACTGTTTCCGCATCTATTTCTCATGAAGTGATGGGACCAGATGCCATGATCTTAATTTTCTGAATGTTGAGCTTTAAGCCAACTTTTTCACTCTCCTCTTTCACTTTCATCAAGAGGCTTTTTAGTTCCTCTTCACTTTCTGCCATAAGGGTGGTGTCATCTGCATATCTGAGGTTATTGATATTTCTCCGGGCAATCTTGATTCCAGCTTGTGCTTCTTCCAGCCCAGCGTTTCTCATGATGTACTCTGCATAAGTATGTAAGCAGAGTAATATACGGCCTTGACATACTCCTTTTCCTATTTGGAACCAGTCTGTTGTTCCATGTCTAGTTCTAACTGTTGCTTCCTGATCTGTATATAGGTTTCTCAAGAGGCAGGTCAGGTGGTCTGGTATTCCCATCTCTTTCAGAATTTTCCACACTTTATTGTGATCCACACAGTCAAAGGCTTTGGCATAGTCAATAAAGCAGAACTAGATGTTTTTCTGGAACTCTCTTGCTTTTTCCATGATCCAGTGGATGTTGGCAATTTGATCTCTGGTTCCTCTGCCTTTTCTAAAACCAGCTTGAACATCAGGAAGTTCATGGTTCACGTATTGCTGAAGCCTGGCTTGGAGAATTTTGAGCATTACTTTACTAGCGTGTGAGATGAGTGCAGTTGTGCAGGAGTTTGAGCATTCTTTGGCATTGCCTTTCTTTGGAATTGGAATGAAAACTGACCTTTTCCAGTCCTGTGGCCACTGCTGAGTTTTGCAAATTTGCTGGCATATTGAGTGCAGCACTTTCACAGCATCATCTTTCAGGATTTGAAATAGCTGCACTGGAATTCCATCACCTCCACTAGCTTTGTTTGTAGTGATGCTTCCTAAGCCCACTTGACATCACATTCCAGGATGTTTGGCTCTAGGTGAGTGATCACACCTTCGTGATTATCTGTGTCATGAAGATCTTTCTTGTACAGTTCTTCTGTGTATTCTTGCCACCTCTTAATATCTTCTGCTTCTGTTAGGTCCATACCATTTCTGTCCTTTATCGAGCCCATCTTTGCACGAAATGTTCCCCTGGTATCTCTAATTTTCTTGAAGAGATCTCTAGTCTTTCCCATTCTGTTGTTTTCCTCTTTTTCTTTCCATCTATTTCTTGCATCGCTGAGGAAGGCTTTCTTATCTCTCCTTGCTATTCTTTGGAACTCTGCATTCAAATGGGAATATCTTTCCTTTTCTCCTTTGCTTTTCGCTTCTCTTCTTTTCACAGCTTTTGTAAGGCCTCCCCAGACAGCCATTTTGCTTTTTTGCATTTCTTTTCCATGAGGATGGTCTTGATCCCTGTCTCTTGTCAATGTCACGAACTTCCATCCATAGTTCATCAGGCACTCTATCTATCAGATCTAGTCCCTTAAATCTATTTCTCACTTCCACTGTATAATCATAAGGGATTTGATTTAGGTCATACCCGAATGGTCTAGTGGTTTTCCCTACTTTCTTCAATTTCAGTCTGAATTTGGCAATAAGGACTTCAAGATCTGAGCCACAGTGAGCTCCCGGTCTTGTTTTTGGCTTTTAAAGATGCTTTGCTGAAAGCTCTTGGGAGCTTGGGCTTTTCAGGCATGGGCCGCGCTTCTCCTCGCATGGCCCTGCAGGAAGCCTTTCTCTGCTCCAGACGCCGATGCTTCAGTGTGTTTGGCCTCACTGCGTAGGGCACAGGAACATGGATCAACACTCCCTGGCTGAGCCAGGGCCGATAAGGGGAGTATCAGGGCTGGTCCTCACAGGGCCTTCTGCAGCACCTCCTCGTTGTGCTTACACTTCCAGAAGAGAAGCAGCACATGGCCAGGCTCCTGCAGTGACATCCCCAGAGAGTCTGGTTTGAGCTGCATCATCACAAAGTTTCCAGTGAACTCTTGAGTGATCCCTCGAGTATCTACAGAATACATACAGTCGCTTTTCTCCTTCTAAAACTTTTTTCTCCTTTTCTGCACATACCGCCTCCTCCCACTTTCTGATTTACTGAATTCTCCCATCTGAAAGCATTTGCTCATTTTAGAAAAATTTAGCTATGGAAAAGTAGAAAGAAGAAAAGGAAATCACTCACAGTCCCTCATGTAGTTGTAACTACTGTTAACATTTGGTGTTACTTTTTTCAACTCTTTTCCTAAATAATTTTTTCTTTTACACACATATGACTATATTCGGAGTACACAGTTTTGTATCCTGCTACTTTATTTTGTATTGTAAATGCTTTATCAGACTCTCTACATGGGTTTCTGGATATGCAATTTCTCTAATGCACTATCCACTCTTCATTTCTTATTTATACAAATTATTTTCAATGCTTTTCTAAAATAGATAACACCTATCTATCTATCTATCTAAGATAGATGATAAAAAGATAATGCACATATTTTTGTGGAAAACTCCTTCTGTACTTAGGGGTGTTCTTTAGAACAGGGGAACAGAAGTTGAATTTCTGGGCCAGAGGATACAAATATAGTTAATATTTTGGGCACAAATAGCCATTCACATCTGCAAGACCCAACTCAGTGAGGCATGAGCATGCTCGGTTCACAGAAACCTGTAAACAATGGTGCTGTTATTTAAATTCATCCAGAGAGCCAACTCGATTCAGTCACTCAGTCGTGTCTGACTCTGTGACCCCATGGACTGCAGCACACCAGGTTTCCTTGTCCATCACCAACTCCCAGAGTTTACTCAAACTCATGTTCATTGAGTTGGTGATGCCATCCAACCATCTCATCCTCTGTCATCCCCTTCTCTTCCCACCTTCAATATTTCCCAGCATCAGGGGCTTTTCCAATGAGTCAGTTCTTCACATCAGGTGGCCAAAGGATTGGAGTTTCAGCTTCAACATCAGTCCTTCCAATGAACATTCAGGACTGATTGCCTTTAGGATTGACTGGTTGGATCTCCTTGCTGTCCAAGGGACTCTCAAGAGTCTTCTCTAACACCACAGTTCAAAAGCATCAATTCTTTGGCACTCAGCTTTCTTTATAGTCCAATTCTCACATCCGTACATGACTACTGGAAAAACCATAGCTTTGACTAGACAGACCTTTGTTGGCAAAGTCATGTCTCTGCTTTTTAATATTGTGTCTAGGTTGGTCATAGGTTTTCTTTCAAGGAGCAAGCGTCTTTTAATTTCATGGCTGCAGTCACCATCTGCAGTGACTTTGGAACCCCCCAAAATAAAGTTTCTCATTGGTTCCATTGTTTTCCCATCTGTTTGCCATGAAATGATGGGACCAGATGCTATGATCTTCGTTTTCTGAAGGTTGAGTTTTAAGCCAACTTTTTCACTCTCCTCTTTCACTTTCATCAAAAGACTGTTTAGTTCTTCTTTGCTTTCTGCCATAAGGGTTGTGTCATCTGCATATCTGAGATTATTGATATTTCTCCCAGCAATCTTGACTCCAGCTAGTGCTTCATCCAGTCTGGCACTTCCATGATGTAAGTTATATAAGTTCACATATAAGTTAAATAAGCAGGATGACAATATGCAGGCTTGACGTACTCCTTTCCTGATTTGAAACCAGTCTGTTGTTCCATGTCCAGTTCTAACTGTTGCTTCTTGATCTGCATACAGATTTCTCAGGAAGCAGGTCAGGTGGTCTGGTATTCCCATCTCTTTAAGAATTTACCACAATTTGTTGTGATCCACACGGTCTCTGCCATCCTTCACTATGTCCCGGAGTTTGTTCAAACTCATGTCAGACAACCAACTGATACCCATTAAAGTTTTACAGGACCATAAAGAAGGGTGAGCCTATGAACTGATGCTTTCCAACTGTGGTGCTGGAGAAGACTCTTGAGAGTCTCTTGGACAGCAAGGAGATCAAATCAGTGAATCCTAAAGGAAATCAACTCTGAATATTCATTGGAAGGCCTGATGCTGAAGTTGAAGCTCCAATCCTTTGGCCACCTGGTGTGAAGGGCTAAATCATTAGAAAAGACCCTGATGCTGGGAAAGATTGACAGCAGCAGGAGAAGAGGGTGACAGAGGATGAAATGGTTGAATGGCATCATTGATTCAATGGACGTGAATTTGAGCAAACTCCCAGAGATAGTGGAGGGCAGGGAAGCTTGGTGTGCTGCAGTCCATGGGGTCTCAAAGACTCAGATTTCAACAACAACAACAACAAACCTTTACAGATTTAAGCTCAAGAAGACAGAGACATTTGTCTTTTTTGTTTATTTTCTTCATTGACATAGTCCAGTCCTTGGAATTAGCACAGAGCAGGCTCCCAACAAATAGAGGTAGAAAGGAATGTATTTTTCCTTTGTCTAGGTGAGGAAGCATGTGGACCTCTAGGATGAGATGGTTGGATGGCATCACTGACTCAATGGACATGAGTTTGCACAAACTCCAGGAGATAGTGAAGGATGGCAGAGCCTGGCGTGCTGTAGTCCACGGGTTTGAAAAAAGTGAGATACCGCTGAGCGACTGAACCACAGCAACAAACCTGATACACCATGATGGGATCAATGCTGCCTTCTCCAGTCCTTGTTCAGATATGTTTTGATCAGAGCTTCACTGAAAAAGCTCAAGCTCAGGCTGCATGTTGGTTCGTAGGACAAGTATTGCATTGGCCAAAAAGTTCATTTGGGTTTTCCATACTATTTTATAGAAAAACCCAAGCAAACTTTTTGACGAAGCCAGTATTTCTAGAACAGATTTATACTTTCTGTTTCTGGATGCATCTTATGAGCAGGTTCATCAGAGATGCTTTCGGGGTGGCTCTGGGAGGCCAGGGGAGATTCTTGGAGTCTTGTCCCTGCAGAGTGTGAAGCAGAGCCCGAGAGAAGGTGGGTTTAGGTGCCTTGGGGCCCAGGTGGCCGAGGCGGGCTGGCCACTGGCTTGTGGAGGTCAGTCCCTGGGAGTCTGTGGGGAAAGGTCAGGCCTGCCCAGGCTTCTGTGCAAGCTCTCTGTAAGAGACACACAGGCTCTCATCAGCCCTTCTAATCTCAGCTCAGGTGTCCTCGCCTCATAAAGGCCTGCTTTACCATCTCACGCACTGTCCAAGCACGCTGGCACCTCCTGTATGGTCAGACTCTGTGTCATTGTTCATCTGCAAGTCTGAAGTCCTCTTGCACAGACGATCTGGGACCTGACACCTTCATTTCTGGTGTCCACGTTTTGACAGTCACCCCTGGAGACTTCCTACGCTTGCCGAAATTCGAGAACACTTGGCCCTTTTACGGGCTGGGAAAGCTGCCTGAAATCGCCATGGGTGAGTCACCTCCCAGGACCAGAATTCCAGGGAATGAGGGCAGCTACCCCGGCTCCTGTGCACATCCACAGCGTGGTTTCCTCTCTGTAAGGAAAGGCCTGCCCGTAAGGAAAGGCTATCTCAGGACAGAGCTTCTCGGTTCTGTTTCTGTTTCCTTACTTACGTAAACTGTAAAAGTTTTCATGTACGACAAAATGAAAATAAAGGGTAAGTTACAAATGCCCCCTCTTACGAGGACAGCAGTTAATTGGAGCTGTACATCATTGACCACTTTGAAAAATGACTTTCATAATTGTTTTAATTTTCTCTCTTGGTGTTATGAAGACCTTTATTACACACAGTTCTATATTTGCACCTTTATTTGTAATGAAATAAAGGTTGGAAGAAAATTGAGGTTCAAACACGGCCTAGCTTCTAATGGCAGCAAGTAAAGTTAAACTCGCATTCAAAGGGATTAAATATAAGCTTGAGGTTCTAAAAGGCAGGATCCTTGCCTTTCTCTTTCCCTTTCATTTGACCCCCTCTCTTCCTCTTGGACATTTCTTGATCATATGATCTCTGCACTGCTTTATATCCGGCACACAGAGGGATGTAGCTAAAAGTTTGATCCACTGATGGTTCAACTTTCAGAAATATTTGTTCATAAAAACCTCCTTCTGGATTTTTTTTCCCCATCATGATAAAAAAAGCTCAGAGTGCTAAGTTGCTTCAGTTGTGTCCGAATCTTTGTAACTTCATGTAATGGGACCCATCAGGCTCCTCTGTCCATGGGATTTGCCAGGCAAGAATCATGGAGTGGGTTGCTCTTTCCTTCTCCAGGGTATCTTCCTGACCCAGGGATCAAACCCACATGTCTTTCATCTCTTGCATTGGCAGATAGATTCTTTGCCACTAGCGCTCCCTGGGGAAGACCCAAAAAAGACTTGCTTTATGCTAAAAGTCAAAAGAATGTTTGTCCCTTGAAAAAAGTAAATATTCAAAGGTTTTTTTTTCTTTTTCCTTTTTACAGTCAAAATCATTGGAGTTTATAAGTGTTGAAAGCATCTCTACACCTTTAATTTTCAATAGAAGAAACTATATTGTATTTTGGGGGGAGTTTTTTTGCAGTTGGGAGCACAGCAGCACGTACAGCGTGTTTGTGTCCGATGGTGGTGGGTGGGGTGGGGGGTGGACCTGATGGCTGGTTTTCAAAGCAAGTCCCCCTTTTGGAGTAACGTCAGGAACATGGGGTTAAGGAACCATTTTCCTACTAAGTAGGCTGGCGGTCAATCATAGGCTATTTTGTCCCCACACTAGAGAATTCTTTTTGTTTTATAGTGAAACTCAGTGAGTCATGAAAAGAGAGCAGCAAAAGGCAGGGCCCAGCTCCAGCAAGTAGCTGAGACTTCAAATGGAGAAACCACCTCCTGTCGCCCAAATGGAGTGAATGAACGTTGGAACCGCAGAGAGACTAAGACACTTGAGATCATTATTTGAGGTCAGGAGGTTTCCAGCTAAAAATCTCCTCTTTAAACCCAAGGGGATTGGACTCAAAGTGTTTTTCTCAGAAGGCTCTAGAGTCAGGGATATGCTTTGACTGCTGGTGTAAGGCTTTTGACCTGTAAAATTCCAGAGCAGGCGTTTGAACTGGGGCTTTAAGGAGACGGGTGGTGACGGCATGGGTGAATTTAGAGGAGTTGGCTGTGTATTTTTAAGCACAGTGTGGAAGGGTCTGCTCACGCTGATAAATCACGCTGCATTTTCAGAGTGGTTGGTAAAACCCCCTTCTTTCTCTCAGACTCAGAGCCAGAGGGGCCCTGTTGTTTTTGGTAAACAGCCAAATAGCCCCCCCCCCACTCTGAAGCTGGGTGCTGACTTGAAGAATATTTTTTTGGTGTGAATTTAAAAAACGTGGTGTGACTTGCATGCCTTGGGACTTGTAAATGGATTCCAACTCAGTTCCAGGGGAAGAGTCTGAAGCCAGCTTGAGCAGAGGGAGCCCCTTTGGAGCCAAGGCTGGCGAGAAGGGAGATTTCAGAAGGGAAAACCTTTGTTTAGATGTGTGAATCTTAGTCCATTTTTTAAAAAAAATGAAAACCTGAAGATTTTGGACGCATGCTTGAGACAATGCTGTCCTCCCAGTCACTGGCTACCTTTATAACAAATAATTACCAAATGGGACTTATTCATTTATGGCTCTGAAGTCATAGGATTGCAGCTCTGTTTTGAATGGAAGGCACTATGATTGATTAGACACCTGATCGAAATCAGATCAGTTACTCCTTCATTTGCTCTTGATCTGCCTGGTTCTAGAGTCTGGGTGGGGCTGATCCCTTTGGCTGCTCTGCAGAAGGCGCTGTTCTAGATTCACTTGGTCGTGGCCTGAGTCCCATCCTGTGGTCCCTTCACTGACATTTAACATCCTGAGAACAGTCCCCTCACAGAGGAAAACTGTTTTCAAATTGAGGACCCGGGATCCTGTAGGGGCTGGGGCCAGAACTGACCTTGTGCAGCGTTTGCTAAACCTCTTCCCCACATGGCCTCAGGGCGGGTGCAGCTGTGCAGAGCCTGCTGTTTACAACTTGGCTCTAAGGGCGAGCTGGATTCGGGGTATCCACCAGCGCCAGTGAGCAGTCCTCACAGAGGCTGCTCCATCCAGCTCCATCCTTCAGCCTGATGCCTAGTTTAGACAGATGAATGATTTTACATCCATTTCACTTTCTCTTTTGATCCAGACCCATTTTACAAATCAAATGGCCTCTGGTGAGGTGCATGTGGACTTAAAAATATGATTTTTTCTTTTTCTGTTTGCTTTATAAATTGTTTTTGCATCTTAGACATTTATAATCATCTTACTGTCTCAGGATGTTTGTATCAGCCAAGGATGAGGTGGGACGGTGGGGCGTCCACTTGACCTCTGATTGGGGAGGGAGCATAAATGAACCCTGCCGTTAGGGTCTGTGACCACCTGGCTACCTTCCAGACTCTCCGTTGGGACAGGGAGAGCTGGCAGGGGTGGGAGCTTAAGGCCAGGAAGGATGGGAACCTTGGAGGGTAAATTTTGTGATGCTCCCCCAGGCTTCTGTTGGTGTATCTTTTGTTTGTTTGTTTGTTTTTAAGATTTTTTTGTGTGTGTGTGTGGACCATGTTTAGTCTTTAATTTGTTAATTTATTGTTTCTATTTCATTTTGGCTTTTGAAACCTCCAGACATGTGGGATCTTAATTCCCCCGTGCTGCATGCTCAGTCGCTCGGTTGTGTCTGACTCCTTGTGACCCCATGGACTCTAGCCAGCCAGGATCCTCTGTCCATGGCAATTCTCCAGGCAAGAATGCTGGAGGGGGTTGCCATGCCCTCTTCCAGGGGATCTTCCCAACGCAGTGATCGAATCCTGGTCTCTCACATGGCAGGCAGATTCTTTACTGTCTGAACCACCAGGGAAGCCCAAGAATGTTGGAGTGGGTAGCCTTTCCCTTCTCCAGGGGATCTTCCTGACCCAGGAATCAAACCGGGGTCTCCTGCATTGCAGGCGGATTCTTTACTGGCTGAGCTACCAGGGAAGCTCCCCTACCAGCAATCGAACCCTCACCCCGTACACTGGAAGGCGAAGTGTTAACCACTGGACCAGCGGGGAAGTCCCTGGTGGTGTATCCCACCCGTGACGCGAGTAGAAGTTTATCACGGCCCACCAAGTTCTAAGGTCTCCTGTGCCCGGCTGGTGGGTGGGTGGGGTGGGGCGGGGGCCCCTAGAATTTTCTCTCCTGCTGCAAATGAGATTGACGCCTGGCTTCCAGGATTTCACCTTTTCTGTCCTCAACCGTTTGATCCACAAAATTGCCCATTGTGCGGGCATTTGTCTGTTTACTATAATGAAGACAACCGGGTTTGTAATTGTCTATTAAATGGTCTATTAAATAGTGTCATAGCTAGAGGGACCACGGCAGAAATAATTCAGCTTCTCAATGCTTCGCAGCCTCCCTCGCTCACGCCGTTTGGCGGCACTTTTGGGGGAAGAGAGCTTAAAGCGTTCTTTCTTCTTTTTTAAAAGCTCATAACCTGAAGCTATGCTGGGGAGTTTGTTTTTCTGGGATTCAAATCTCAGTTTCCCCAGGATGTTGAGGCTCTTCTCTCACCTGGAGGCTTCCCCAGAAGCTTCTCCCGGCTGATCACCTCTGTGTTTGTCTTGGTCTCCTGCCCCCGGGTTCCTGTCTTCTCCGGGCTCCCCTGAGCACTGGGCTCGCCTGAGCACTGGGCTCGCCTCCCAGCCAAGCCGCCTCGCCCCATCTCATGTCTTCTGTTTGCCTGTTTCCCCTCCTTTATCCCTTCCTGCGTTTCTACGTGGACATCCTGTAAGTGCTGATTTCCTGGGTTCCATTGATCTCTACTCAATACTTACTACTCATACTCAATACTTTCCCCTGCTCTCCCCAACAAGCAGGAATCTACCTAAGGCTTACTTTATACCATCCAGTCCCTAAATACCAGCCTCCAAGGGTCGTGCCCAAGTGTGCACTTGCACCTTTGGTGCCCACAATATGCTTGTTGGCGATGTACATTCAAAACACTAGTAACTAGGAATTTGTTTTATTGCTTAGAAGTAAAACTAGCTCATCATACCCAGGATTTCATAGACAAGGATCAAATAGCAAGAATGAGACAAACAGGCTTTTGATTACATCTTTTGTTTACAAAAGCCAGCTCTGTTGTTGTTCAGTCACTCAGTTGTGTTCAACTCTTTGTGACCCCATGGACTGTAGCATACCAGGCCTCCCTGTCCTCCACTATCCTCCAGAGCTTGCTCAAACTCATATCGATTGAGTCAGTAATGCCAGCCAACCATCTCATCCTCTGTCATCCCCTTCTCCTCCTGCCTTCAATCTTTGCCAGCTTCAGGGTTTTTTTTCCAATGAGTCAATACATTAGGTTGCCAAAGTATTGGAGCTTGAGCTTCAGCATCAGCCCTTCTGATGAATATTCAGGGTCGATTTCCTTTAGGATGGACTGGTTTGATCTCCTTGCAATCCAAGGGACTCTCAAGAGCCTTCTCCAACACCATAGTCCAAAAACATCAATTCTTTGGTGCTCAGCCTTCTTTATGGTCCAACTCTCACATCTGTACATGGTACTGGAAAGCCAGCCTAGGGGAAAATATTTAGTAAATAATATTAAGTGGGCACAATGATGACTGTGAAGAAGGGCAGGGTTGGCCATTGAAGTGGGTAGAACACCTACCAACTCTCAGCAGCTCTCGTTTTTTTAATGAGGTAAACGGGACCTGGAGGTGACAGGCTGGATTGTAAGGAGCGAAACGCTGAGGGATGCATCTGTGGTTCTCAAAGTGATGGGCTTGTGGCCTGTGGAGCCCTAGGGGTCACCATGTAAGGTGCTTCCTAGGAAGGGGGACCCTGGAGATGGGCAAGGCGGGGCCCCAGAAGACATGTGTGGGTGTCCTGGGGGCTCCAGGGGCTGCTGGGAGGCTCCAGGTCCAGCCTTCCCAGGAGAAGACCCCACAGTCTCTGCCCTGGAGAGTGAACACCAGGAATGAGGACCGGGTGTGCAGTATCCCCTCTTTGCTCAGGATTCTGCCACAGTAACTGCAGCCCTGCAGGACACCTCTGCTCTCCCTGTATTTTCAGAATCCTCACTTATTTCTCTCGACTCTTGAGTATCACTTGCTCTTCCCATGGAGGCAGAAGAGTTTACGGAGTTACTTACTTGTGTTTGGCTTCTATTTTTTTCCCCTGAAACCCTCCCACCTACTAAATAAGGTGGGGTGTGTCAGGCTTTGTTGGGGACCTAGTACCTTCTCTCTTTCTTGCCAACAGATCCCTGAATCTTGGGTGTCTAGTTCCCGAGGGCAAACCTGATCTGTGTAAGCCATTCTTTGCAATTTTTTTTTCTCTTTTGCTAGTGACTGGTATTTAGAAAGGAGAATGAAGAGAAATTCCTCTCTTCAGTGTGGTATAAGGTGTGATATTCAGCAGCACAGCAACCATTTTGCCACCAAGAGGGAAGATGTGGTCAACCCTCTGAAGATGAATGAGGAAGTATTGAAGGAATCTTTGTACACTGTTGAGTCACTAAAGGATCCTTGGAAGTTCCTGTCTCTGGAAGTCTTGTGTGTGCTGTGTGCTAAGGCACTTCAGTCATGTCCAACTCTTTGGACCCTATCGACTGTAGCCCGCCAGGCTCATCTGTCCATGGAATTCTCCAGGCAAGAATACTGGAGTGGGTTGCCATGCACTCCTCCAGGGAATCTTTGACCCAGAGAACAAACCCTCATTAGGAGAGATCTTGTTAGATGAGATAACCAATGCTTTAACTAATTGCATCACGATTTTGGGGTATCAGAATCTCCAGAATGGCACATGGGCACTTGTACTCTCCCATGCCCTTGAGGTTTTATTCTGCCCAAGGGGAAAGTTGGCACCAGACTATACATCCTAGCTTTTGTTTTCCAAATCCTGAGTCAAAGAGTTCATACCAAGGGGTCAGGGGAGGGAAGGGTTGTCAGGAATTCCTGATAAAGGTCATGATTGCTGAGAGGTGCAGGTCTCCGTGGGGTACTGAGGAAGGCTGGTCCCTGGCATGGGGACCTCCAAGAGGGTGAGGTTTCCTGGCTCAAGCCTGTCTCCCAGGGAACCCTTGGGCTCAAATGGCAAGGCTACCCAAGATGCCTGTGATGAGCTGGGGATGCAAGGACTGTGCCTATTTTCCGGACACCTTGTAAGTCCCCTGTACTATTATGTGGGCTTCCCGGGTGGCTCAGAAAACCTAAAGAATCTGTCTGCAATGCAGGAGATCTGGGTTCAATCTCTGGGTTGAGAAGATCCCCTGGAGAAAGGCATGGCGAACAACTCCAGTAATTTGCCTGGAGAATTCCATGGACAGAGGAGCCTGGTGGGTTACAGTCCACAGGATCACAAACAGTTGGACATGACTGAGCAGCTAACACTTTATGTGTACTGAAGGAAGGATGGGAGCTTCCAGGAGATGGCTGAGATAGAATCCCTGACACCTAGGGGAGGGGTGCTTGAAGCTGGATTTAGGGAAGTTGGTTCTAGGGAAGTTCCGAGTCTATGGTGCGTCATCTAGCCCTGCTGTACCATACTGTGTGTCTTGACACGTTTCTTGCCCCGGGTTCATCTGACTGGAAAGCTGAATTCTCCCCAGAGTAGGCTTAGAAGGAGATGGCGGCCCGGAGCATGGGCCAGGGACAAACTAGGGTCTGAGTAGACGCACTGCCTCTTGTGAGGGTCGCTGGCTTTTGCCTTCCTCCTGCTAGATGGATGAGTTGGTTGGAGGGCATCACTGACTCGACGGACATGAGTTTGAGTAAACTCTGGGAGTTGGTGATGGACAGGGAAGCCTGGCCTGCTGCAGTCCATGGGGTCGCAAAGAATCGGACACGACTGAGGGGCTGAATTGAACTGAACGGACCTGCTAGGATGGCCACTGAAGGTCACCCAAGCAATGCACTCGTTAGGGACTTAGACCACCAAGGAGTCAAGGAGAGTGCATTTACAAGCCTTTCATTTTTTATGAAGATCATAACAAGGCTTCTTGTGTGACTCAGTTGTAAAGAATCTGCTTGCCAATGCAGGAGACACAGGCGATGTGGCTTTGATTCCTTGGTCTGGAAGATCCCCTGGAGAAAGAAATGGCAACACTCTCCAGTATTCTTGCTTGAGAAATCCCATGGAAAGAGGATGTTGGCAAGCTACAGTTCACAGGGTCGCAAAGAGTCAGACGTGACAGAGTGACTGAGCATGCATACACAAATACATTCACAACAAGGCATATTTTCAGATGCACTAGTTCAGTATTTTAAGATGTTCCTCTCCGGGATCCTCCGATGGGTGAGTCATTGGGATGGAATAGCAGTTACTATATTCCCTAATTCTTTCATGTTTGTCTCATATTATATGTATTGTAGTTCATGGTATAACTGCTCTTTTTTTCCTTGATGAACATTTTTTTAATTAATTAACTTTGTTTATTAAAAATTAAAAAATTGGAATATAATTGATTTACAATGTCGTGTTCATTTCTGCCGTACAATAGCATAAATCAGCTGCCTGTATACACGTATCCCCTCCCTCCCACCCCTGCCATCCCACCCATCTAGGTCACCAGACAGTGTGGAGCTGAGCTCCCTGTGTGGCACAGCATCTCCCCGCTAGCTAGCTGTTTTGCATACGGAGGGGGTAGGTGTGTCCAAGCCACTCTCACGTCACCCCACCTTCTCCTTTCCCTCCTGTGTCCACAAGTCCACTCTCTACATCCGCGTCTCTCTTCCTTCCCCGCAAATAGGTTCATCCTTGCTGAAAAATTTCAACACCACAACTGAGTTTCCTTCCTGAGTCAATTTTTTTTTTCTTAAATAACTATTTTTTGGGGGAGGGGGAATGATTTCAGATTTACAGAAAAATTGCAAAGCTAGTATAGGGAGTTCCTGTCTGCCTTCACCCATTCCACTCATGATGACATCTTCCATCAGTTCAGTTCAGTCACTCAGTCGTGTCCGACTCTTTGAAACCCCATGGACTGCAGCACACCTGTCCATCGACAACTCCCAGAGTTCACTCAAACTCATATCCATTGAGTTGGTGATGCCATCCAACCGTCTCATCCTCAGTCGTCCCCTTCTCCTCCTGCCTTCAATCTTTCCCAGCATCAGGGTTTTTTCTAATGAGTCAGTTTTTCCCATCAGGTGGCCAAAGGATTGGAGTTTCACCTTCAGCATCAGTCCTTCCAATGAATATTCAGGACTGATTTCCTTTAGGATGGTCTGGTTGGATCTCCTTGCAGTCCAAGGGACTCTCAAGAGTCAAATATCTTACATAACTGTGCACATTTGTCAAAACTAAGATGTTAGGACACTACTGTAACTAAACAACAGACTTTATTCAGATTTCCCCAGCGCTTTTAGTTTGGTTGGTTGTTTTTTGCTTCCCACACCCCCCACCAATGTCCTTTTTCTGTTCTAGGATACAACCCAGGACCCCACACTGCATTTAGACTAAGTCACATTTAACCTTTGTATGACGCCGTTGTTTCTGCTTCCCCTCTGTTTCTAGCTCACAGCTTTCAGCCTCCTATCATGTCCTTCTTGTGGCCTTCTTGCCACCAAAATATCATTCCTGTCACTGGATGTAGAATTCATATCCGATAGTGTCTCTTTAATAAAGTTCCTAACTTTTATACACTTTCTGTGAAACCGCTACAACTTGGACACCATTTAAAGACAGTCTGGGCCATGAGCCAGATCATCATTGCAGCTTCAAAATATAACTTGATGAAAAATATTCCCCAGAGAGCACCTTGGAAGGGAGTATGTATAAACCCTCACAAGTTAAAATATTTTTCTTTGCATGCAAATTTGGAAATTTCCATATTCCTCCTTGTTTGTGGGCTGAAAAGTTAGGAGGCAAATGGATTTGTATTTTTATCTTTTCTGTTAAAAGATTAGTGTATGTTGGCTTTAAAATGCTCGTAATAGTTTTTTTTTAAATATCCATAGACTTTCATATATGATTGTCTAAGTAATCCAATTGGGAAATTAATTGCTTGATCTTGTAAGTTTCTGAGTACAAGACATGGAAGGGATATCAGAATGTAATTCTGTTTGATGGTATCTTGAGATAGACTCACCCTTGGAATTGATTTTTGGGTCCGTAGGCGCCGACTGTGATATCCTGTACCGGCTGGGGAGGCTGACCTTGCCGTTTGATGCTGTATATTCGCATTTACACTGTGTCTACATTTGGCTTCAGAAACTTGTGAAACAAAATTATAAAGTGGAAAAGAGGCCCATGATCAATTATTTAGTCTTTGTAACACCATAACTGGCTTGTAAGAACCTTTTCTCACCAAATTGCCCGTGCTTTCTTACGGTCACGCATGTATTATTATTTCTGCACCATCTTGTGGGACCCTCTCCAGGAACACTCAATACAGGGATCCGCGTCAACCTCATCCTGACACGGATACAAAGAACACAGCACCAGCCACCGTGCTGGAGCATCCTGCGTTACTTTCCCTGGCTCTGGGAATTTTTTTTCTCAACTTACATGCTCTGAAGACCTGGTACGTTCCTCATGCCCTGTATCCTCAACTAGGGCAGATTAGCTTCATCTTCATGCCCTTGGAGACCTGGCTTCTTTCAAACCCGTCTGCTATGAACTTTTTCTCAACTGCCCTGCTTGAATATAACCTCAACCCCTTCAAATCCCCATAGACCTAAGATCTGACTTGCTCGTTTCTTGAGAATCATACATTTCTTTGCTGGGTTCTCGAGGTGTAAGTGATTTCTGCCCCCGCCCACGTCCTTTCCCCCTCTGCACACCCCTAACTTGCAAGATTGTGGTAGAAACTGGTGGAGTTCTGTGCATGCCCAGTAACCAGTCAAGGGCACCACTTCTGGAGCATCTTCCAGACATTACCCATTCCGTCAGGGAACACATGGATTACCCCACAACTTTTTGAGATGGCTCTTACTCTTCTCATTTTATCTGAGAAGAAACCGAACCAAGGAGTTTGGTGGTGGTGGTTTTAGTCGCTAAGTCATGTCCGACTCTTGAGACCCCATGGACTATAGCCTGCCAGACTCCTCTGTCCACGGGATTCTCCAGGCAAGAATACTGGAGTGGGCTGTCATTTCCTTCTCCAGGGAATCTTCCCGACCCAGGGATCGAACTCTGGTCTCCTGTATTGCAGGCTGATTCTTTATGGACTAAGGCTTGAAAAGCTTAGTGTCAACTTCAATAGAATCTCTGGGCCATGAAGCTGGACTAGGAGCCCAGTTGTGTCAGGACACCAGAACTGGACTGTACTTCTCTCCCTGGAGATATAGGCCTTATCCCCTATGATATAGGCCTGGTCAGCACACAAGACATACTTTTAGCTAAAGCACTTACGGATTTTTTTAAATATCTCACTGATTTGTTCACTTGGCTGTGCTGGGTCTTGGTTGCTGTTGGACCTTTTCCCAGTTGTGGTGCTCAGGCTTCTCACGGCAGTGGCTTCTCTTGTGGAACACAGGCTGGTAGCTGAGGCGCACGGGCTTAGCTGCTCCAGAGCATGTGGCACCTTCCCAGATCCGGGATCGAACCCATGTCTCCTGCATCGGCAGGTGGATTCTTTACCGCTGAGCCACCAGGGAAGCCCTAAAGCCCTACAGCAAGGAAGAGTTCAGTCTTCTAAAGTGCGTTCTGACTACATAGTGCAGTCCCCAAGTATATTGTTTAACTGTCCCCCGATCTTCGAATGACTTTATTGTATCATGTCCTGTCATCCTCACATTCTGAAATTGATTTTTGAACAGTTTAATCTTTTCTTTGAACTGAATAATATGATGCTCCAATGTTGCCCAGATCTTCCCATCCTGCAGAGGCACTGAAGGAAGTCTGCAAGCTCTCGGGAAGTTTCCCGATCATTGTCACTAGTGATATTAGGGGGCATGGACCGCTACCCTTCCCAGGTCCTCCACCTGGGCGGCGGCCCTCTTCCCAGAGCAGAGAGGCTGCAGCTGCCTCTGAATGTTTGGATTTCCTGGAGACCTGGGTGAGCACGTCCACATATGCCTGTGCTGTGAGATGGCATGGTTTTCCTGGGTTAGCGCAGGCATTTCTGGAGACACAGGGCAGGAGAAGGGAGGGTCACCGGCTTGGCTCATGGGCTATGTGCTCAACGGCCTCTAATTCTTACGTGTGTTTCTTGGGGAGGTTAGGCCAAGCCCCCGTCTTTCCCAACGTGACCATTTGGATCAGGCTGTGTCTCAGTGGATGGTTGTCGGACTCTCAGTGGGACTGGACTTCCCAGCACCTGGTGGAAAAGAATAGAGGCTTTTGGATGCAGGAGGCGGAGGGCTGGGCAGGGCACTGGCTGGGTCTTGGGAAGCGTGGGGCCATGGAGAATGAAGATGGGAGTGTGGCCATCCTGTGTTTCTATCCCAGGGAGGGGGAGGTTGCGGTCAAGATCTGGGGTTGCCTAGCTAGCCGGGGTGGGCGGTGGGAGTGATGAGCAAGTTTGAGAAGAGCTGGCTCAAGGCTGGAGTAAGTGCCACTCCTCTAGGCTGTGGGCCATTTCCAGTGGGAAGGACTGGAGAGCAGGAATGCAAAAGGACAGCACGAATGCAAACTGCAGAACGGGAGAGGTTCCTGGGCCGCCTTGGCCTAGGAGCTCACTAATGACGGGAGACAAGTGGAGGCGGGGGTTCCCAGGGGCAGAGATGAGCCTCGGCTTCCGGGGGAGCTGAGGGCCAGGGGATGCCCCCTAGCCATGGGACGACGGGCCACCAACGGCACTGCCTAGCTCCCCTTCCAGCTGAAGGAGGTGTCCGCGTGCAGGCACTTCAGGAGGAGTGGAGTGCAGGGAGGCAGGCGGGGAAGAGAAACCGGCTCCAAGGGCCGCCACGTGGGGGCAGCAGCCTTGAATATTTCACGCTGCCAGCCACTCTGCTGCCGAGATGCTGGCAGCAATAACTTGCCTATTAACAAAGGACATCTCGGATTTTAAACAATTTAGGGGCAAAATCCTGTTTTAACATCAGAGTCCGGGGTTTCCATTTATATTCATATTCAGATTCATCTCCTGAAAATAATTCGTGGAGTTAAGACTCCGGTGAAAGTAATTGATGAAGAATAGAAATCACAGCCAGAGTGGAATAAGCCCTGGAAAAAATCACAGTATGAGGTCGGTTTTCTGAGTGGATGAAACTGGGCTTCGAGTTGATGCTGGGAGTATTTGAGCTAAATTAAGTCATGAAAGAAGATAATACAATGTACCATCATTTCAAAGTAATTTAATCACGAAAACTAAAAATTTGGAAGAAAACAGATATTTTACTTAATAGAAACCATCTGTATCGTACAGTAGGCAAATTGTATAAAAATGAATAAAACTGTCTCTGAGGAGTGTGGCTCAGGCACGGGCTTATCTAATGAAGATGTATATGTGCCTTTTAGCATTTGCATTGTCTATTAGATGAGGAAAATCGCACCAGAGTCTAAGGGAAACAGCTACAAATTTTATTACCATCGTATGACTGATGACAAACGCAGCATTAGAAATAATGCCTACGAGACGGGATTGTTCCCAACTGCAAGTGCCTCTCCACTTCGGACTGGTCTTGACGGCCGAGTCTCTCTGGAGCCCTGGGTCACTCGGGTGTTTTCTGCCTAGTTACAACTGCGCTGGCGGCTGGTGCCCACACGGACCATCTTTTAACTTGTTTAGGCGCCAAGAGAGCTCTTTGATTTGATTCGGTTCCACCGGGGAAGGAGCTCATTTAAACATGTCCGGGGTGGCTTTTGCTCTGGACTTTTGGCTGCAAGGATGTGGGCGGGTGATCTGAAAAGCATCTCTTTACTCCCCTTGACCTACATCAAAATGCATTTATTTGACAGGAAACTTTTGTTCTCCTAGAACAGGGGTTGGCTCATGTTGCTCTGTAGCTGAAGGTCGAGTGGCTGCATTTTTCAAAACAGGCACTTGCTCCTAATCTGCAAATTAACTAAATAATCACAACTGCTAATTATACAGTATCAGGCCCAGAATACATAGGGCTTGAGTAATAATCAGCTTTTTAAATTAAGTTGGTGACAACCACTATTAGCTGCTGTGATTTAATAATCCCAGTAAATGTGCACATTTTAAAAAGGGGCTCTTTGTAATTTTTTCCCCAGCATTTGCAACTGAATCTGTTAATGAAAAGAGAACACAACAGTTTTATGTTACAAATGATACCATAATAGGTAAATAAAAGGGCTCCTCCAGATGCTGTTACTGACAGAGGTGTGGTGATTATGAATGGGAGAGGCACAGCGAGCGAAATCTGAAATCAAGTTTCTGCATCTGTTTGTGATGATGAATTAAGGCCAGACAGAGAATCTGATTCCCATTGTATATTCAGCATTTTGGGGCTGTAAGGAACAGACCCCACTAACAAATGTGTGAAATAAATATACCTCCCTGAAGATTTAGAATTTGGCAAATTCAGGACAAATGAGATGCAATTTCCTGTTACTATCTCATCGGCTTGCCTGGATTTACCTAATATTATTATAATACACCGACTCACATGGGGGACCTCTGTCCCTGGGGCCAGGGTGCATGCCTCAGAAGCAGGTGGGCGTTCCTCTTTTCCCACCCTGGGAGGAGGAGCAGGCCTGGGGGCTCCATCGGGGTCGTGGGGACCCTCACCCTGCTGGACACACGCCAGCCTCTTCCTCCTCTCTCCACACTGCTGGAAGTACCTTTTTTTTTTTTTCCTAGTGGTCAATTGAAATTTTATGGCTAAGTTATTTAAAGGAGACTACAGAAGAACCAGATGAGGGCAGGATGATGGCAAGACTGTTGCCCGTCTTTTACAATAATTACTCTTGATAGCCATTTGAACTAATTTGCATTAAAAACATCCACTTAACCAATCTGCTGAAAAGGCCGACTTCTTGTATACTGTTTCCTAAGACCTCACTGCAGACTCTTTTTCTTCCCCCTCCAAAAACAAATTGAGTTTAAATGTGGAAGCCATCCAGGGCAGCGAGTAAATCTCTCGGCCTAGGACCTGGATTAGGCTTGTTTTAAACTACCTGCGCAAAATTAAGATATCGCGTTTCATGGCCAATTTGGCTCATTTCTCAGAACTGCCCTTCTCTTACGTGGAGCAGCTTGAAAAGCCAGGAGCCGAGGGCAAAGGTCGGAGCCAGGATCCCAGGCTCTGTTCTCCTGGCGTGACCCTAGACAAAAACCCCTGAGCTTCAAGTCCTGGGTTGTTTTCATCAGAACAAGAAAAGAAGACAAATGCATTTGTCTCTCCACTCTCCAAGGCCGTTGCAATATATATGCATACGGAGTATCAGGGGATATTATTACTAATCGTCAGCATCGGTGCGCCTGCTCTCCCCCAGTGCCTGCAGCAGACACTGATGGTCTTACATCAGGCACAACCCAGGGGGGCTTCCCTGGCACTGGAGGGGGCATCCTGTGTGCCAGTCACGTGACCAAGAAAGCCAAACGGAGACGGTTTCCCTGACATCACTCTCTCCGCACCTGGCTTCCTCCTAGGACACCTGACATTGACCTTACACTTTGTTTCAAAAAACAGAGACGAGGGTCCAGGCTGGTTATCAGTACCAACCTTTGGGACCCTCCCCCTTTTGTTTTGTTCCCGTCCATGAAACCCTTTCAACCTACACTCGGGATGCAATTCGAAGCCAGCGTTTTTCTGAGCCTTTTGACTATGTTGCAGGCATGGTGAGCAGAGGCCTGAGAACCGAGTCGGGAGGTCACGGAGCCAGGATTCAGGGAGCTGCCAAGGGTCTCGGTTTACAGATGGAGAGATTGAGGCCCTGACGGGTAGCCAGGCACAATTTCTGGCGTTTTCCCTGAAGGGCTCATGCTTTCTGTACTCATGGTTCAAACCCTCTGAATATGGAACCGAGTTTCTGGAATCTGACATTATGGCTGAAACCAGCTGGAAGCCAAGTGCAGATGCATTTGTCTCACTCCTGGCTTTGTTCTCACCACTCCTTCCTTCTCTCCTTCCCTTCCTTCCTTCCTTTTCTCTTTCTCTTCTGCTCACCTCTTTCCTTTCTTTCCCGCTAGTGTTCTGACCAGCTCAGTTCCACGCTGCACACACCTTCCCAGCCATGAGCTGCACACAAAGCCAAGGCCAGGCTGGCTGGGACAGCAGGCTGGGTGACGAAAGACCGAGGTGGTGCATGTGGGGTGCAGGTGCGGGGCGGGGGGCGTCCCTGTGCCCTCGCTTAAGGCCACAGCACCTCGGGCCGTGACCCATCATGCAGAGGCCAAGCAGGCTGGCTGCGCCAGGGGAAGGAGGCAGGCTCCTGAGATGCAGCCCGCGATGCTGAGCTCCGGCACCTCGCAGTTGCACCCTGCGGGCACTAGATGGCACTCTTAAGCTGCACAAGGCATGGGGTGCACCGCGCATCCCCGGGACCTCCAACCTTCCCCAGCCCCTCCTCCTGGAGGGCCTCCTGGCCAGGCAGGAAGAGGGGAGGAGAGTTGGAGGCCTCCTGGACGTTTCCTGGCGCCCCCCGTGCGGTGCCCCTCTGTCTCTGCTGTCTCCTTAGGCGGCCAAGGGCTCTCAGAGACCCACAGAGCTGCGGCTGTCAAGCGCAGGGATCGCCAGTGTGGTCCTCACTGTGGCTTCTCAGGCTTTGTTTCCCCAGCAAGGGGCAGAAGCAATCTAGAGAGCCAGGTCTGAGCCCTGTGTTCCAGGCCTGAGGGCTGTGTTCTGTGATTCAGTGGGAGGGTCTTGGTTTGCCCACCCTGGTGCCGGTTCAGAGCTGTGCTGGCGAACGAGCCCTGGGAGGGAGGCCTCTGGGTGTCTGGGAAACCCCGACCAGTGGGGGAGACTCTCTTCCTCTGGAAGGCGTGCCCAAGGCCCTGTGCCGGGGGAGGGTGCCTTGCCGTCTGCATCCGCTCCCTGGGCCACAACTGGCCACCCATCTGCCTGGGAATCCCTGAAGCTGGGCCCAGCCAGGGCAGGCAGGGCACCAGAGCTGGGTGCGGTGGGCAGACAGAGGGGTCAGAGCTTGTGACAAATGCATGTCTCGGGGACCAAAGGGATGAGATTTCAGACGTGTGGGAGGAGGCAGGAGACCTGGGCGAGGGCCATGGGACGCCGTGTTAGGGTTCAGGGCTAGGGTTAAGGGGAAAAGTCAGGATGTTACAGCGGCCTTCATACCAGTCGGCTGCTGGCGAAGCCATGAAAACTCTCTAGGTCTCAGTTAAGTTGTCTGCAGAAGGACCCTGGGGATCAAATTGCATTTCCAACTGAGGGTCTTGCAGTACGCGTGAACGAGATCTTGTGAAGAAACGCCAGAATTCATAGCTCGTGATGAGGATAAGCGCTAGTTTTTTGAATTTTATCTACTGTTTTAATTTTAAACATTTTGCTTATTTTTTAGTTTTATTTTTGCACTTTTATATTGGAGGATAATTGATTAACGAAGTTGTGTTAGTTTCAGATGTACAGCAAGATGATTCAGTTATACATTTCCATGTATCGATTCTTTTTCCAATTCTCCTTCCATTTAGGTGGTTACATGACATAGAAACTTTTATCTCAGCGTATCTGTGTACACACACGCTCCCATGAAAGCGTGCACACACGCAGATGTCTGTATGTCAGCCCATGAAGTTGAAGTTCCAAGAAGCACCAGCCTCTGCTCTGGAGGATGGCACGGTACAGGGTACCTAAAATGAGCTGGGCTGTTCCAGTCGGGGCTCCTGGGTTCCCAGGTGGTTCTGCCACATGTGAACTGCGTGACTGCTTGTGTGCCCACTTCCCTCCCTGGGCCTCGCTGGGCTGAACTCTGCTGAGCCCTGATTGCCTGGTGTTCTTGAAAACAGGTCCACCAACACACACGGCTTCCTAGGCTGAAGTGATTTTGACCAGGTTAGAGACTTGCCGGTGGTCCCGTGGGGTGCCCAGAAGGAGGCGTCTGCTGGAGGGAAGGACCCGAGAGGACGGGGGGCGGCAGTGACGACTCCCGGTGTGAAGAGCCAGCGAGCTGGCCAGAGAGGAGTGGCTGGGGCTGGGTGCCGGGTGGGGCAGGCCCTCTCATTTCTGCCTTGAGCATTAGTGGCAACCTGATCGGAAAGGTGTGATTGACCCTTTCTGTCATCACACTGTCTGTCTGTTGCAAAGATCTGTGTTACTGGTTTGGACAGAGGTGTAGATGCTGTCTTGGTTTTCATCCCCTGGGGTCTTAGGACCAGGCTGGGGAGAAGGTGTGGACCCCACTCAGACAGAGCTGTGGGTGGAGGTGGCACCTACCTCCAGGTCTGACCGGGCTGATGAACCCCTGTGTGCTTATCCAGATGCTGAACCCGCAGCCCTGAACTCGGGCCACCCCTGTGTGACCAGCTCATGCTCCCCGACTGGGTCCCTGGGGCAGAGAGACCCAAACTGAAGATATGGAGGTCTGTGGTCCAGCTCTGGCCTTTCTTCCCGGAACACCCTGGGCAGAGCTGAGCCCGCATCTCAGTTTCCCCGTCTGTGGTCCAGCTCTGGCCTTTCTTCCCGGAACACCCTGGGCAGAGCTGAGCCCGCATCTCAGTTTCCCCGTCTGAGAAACCAAGAGGCCATGTGGGCTCATCTACAGGCCCCTGGAGTCTGGCTGGAGCAGAGGTTACTCATCCACTTTTCCATTCTGAGGGTCTTAGTGACCCTCCCCCTGATCCAAGTTCCCCGGTTCCCAACTTCACCTTGAATCAGACCATAACTCCTAGCCACTTGCTTCACAAAAGCTTTGGTTTGACGATTAGCATCCTGGCTTGGACTCCTGCACCCCCGTGTCTGATCCGGCATAAACTTTTTAACCTTCAGGTATGGCACGCAATTACCTCCCAGGAGACTTCCTATTAGTTTTATAATCACTGGGCCAACAAAGAATTGATAAACTGTATAATTTCACCTCCTGGTTCTATTACTTTGCCCTGTGTTATTATAGATAATATTTTAACTAGCATTGCCTTAATTGTGTTTGCAAAACATTATTTCTGCAGGGTATTAGAAAGTATTCTGTGGGGAAGTGAGAGGAGTGTTCTATAATCCATTTGAGAGGCACTAGTCACGTGCATTTGGACGGGTTACCTCAGTGCAGACCTTCTCAGAGCCTTATCTGTGCAAAGAGAATTGGGTGGACTCTGCCTCTTCCTGCAAGGAGTCTGTGGATCTACAGTCACTGCTGTGACAACGGGCTGAGGGACACCCTCTTTGAGATCCTTTTTAAGCTCTGCTGTTCCTTAATTTTGGTTCTGATTCTCACTTCCTCCTAAACAATTGAGAGGAATTTCTTGGACTTTTACGACATATAAGATACTGACGGAGTTTATATCTTATGTTACATAGCTTATTAACCCTGAATATTCATTGGAAGAACTGTTGCTGAAGCTCCTCCAATACTTTGGCCACCTGATGTGAATAACTGATTCACTGGAAAAGACCTTGATGCTGGGAAAGATTGAAGGCAGGAGAAGAAGGGGGTGACAGAGGATGAGATGGTTGGATGGCATCACTGACTCAATGGACATGAGTTTGAGCAAACTCTGGGAGATAGTGGAGGACAGAGGAGCCTGGCGTGGTGCAGTCCATGGGGTCGCAAAGAGTTGGACATGCCCTAATGACTACACAAGAACACAGAGCTTATACAACCATGTCCTGTGGGAATACCAAGTCATGGCTTCAGCCCTCAAAATGGTTCAACTCACCTTGGGAAGGCAGGACATGCCAAAGATTTCCTGGCGAGTCAAAGTCATCTATGTGACGCTACATGATGGGTAAGAAGTGGTGGTCTGGGCTGGTCAGGAGGGTCGATGGATGAAGTTGGACTTAGCTGGATGTTACGTGAAGGTTGTGTTTGCACAGATCGGGGCTGCGAGGGAAGAGCCTGGAGTCGAGGTCCCTGGGGAGTGGGGGAGGGCAGGGATGATGAGGCTAGGCCTGTGCATCTGTCCTTATTTCATCAGGGAGGGGTAAGGGCATCCCAGCCTGACACCGCAAGCAGCAGCTCAGTTTTACCCAAACAGGCTTCCTCTACCTTGTCCTGGCTTCTTCCTGCCTGCCCATCCCCTGGCCCAGGCTACTCCCTCCCACCTGAGCGACTCATTTGTGCTTTTCTGAAATGAAAGTCACTGCCATTCAACAGGTGCATATAGCGTGATCCTGGTCTGTCTGGTTTGCCCTCAGGAGTGGAGGGTTTGAAGGCTGCAAGGCAGCCCCAGCCCGTCTCGGGGTGTGTAGGTTGTCTCGCCGCCTCTCCTGCTTTGTTCTGAGGGCACAGATGTCCGCAGGTGGCTTAGGGAATCAATGTTAATGGCTTTTCCTCTGTCACGTCACCTCGGAGCTGTTGAAGCCACCGTAGTATCAGGAGAAAGAATCAGTGACAACTGTCATCTTTGGATGTATGTGTTCACGCTGAACAATCCTGTACGTTAACTAACTCTAATGCGTTCCACAAATACATTTTCTGAGCATCATTCACGTGCTTTGCACTCGTGATATGAAGGAGAAAAGGCAAAGGTGCAGTCCTTGTTTTGGGGTTGCTCGCGATCAGGGAGGAAAGACACCCATGACAGACAAACAAATTAAAATACCACGCAGCCGGCTATCCTGAGCTGAGCCCCACGTGTTGCGCCTGTGGTCCAAGCAGTGCGCCCGGTGCTCCGCATTTTTAATTTTCTCCTTTCATTAAATGCTCACAATAATCCTTTGTGAGCTGGTAGAGTCGGTTTGTGCTTCATATTATTATGTATTTTACAGGCGCAGAAACAGAACGACAAAGCAGGTGAAGACCGTGGTCTGTGTGAATCTATGTGAATCTGTGTGTTTGTTCTCTCAGGCACCAGGACATGTTAGAAATGGGGGTGGAGGTTCTGGACCACAGAGGAGGGAGATGTTAAGTCTGCCTGTAGAGCTAGGAAGGCTTTAGGGACCAGGAAACACCTGAATTGGGTTTTGAAGGATGAGTAGGAGTTTTCAAGATATGAGCTTTGAGCAGAGAAGGGAAAATCATTTTCAGGTCATGGAACAGCATGTGCAAAGGCCACAGGTCAGAGAAAAGCGAATTAGGGACCTGTGCATGGTTAAGTCTAGTGGAGGGGGAATGCTTGGGTGTGGTCTGGAAGGAAGAAACCTGAGGGCTGAATACGGCCTACGTGAAAAGCCCTGTATGACAGGGTGAGGAGTTTGTATAAAATGACATAGACTTTAAGCCAGAGGAGTTACCTGAGTTTCTCTCCTCTTCTCCCCAGATTTACAAAGTCGCATGGGTTACTTGGCGGGAGGTGATCCGTTTATCTGGAGGAGGAAGCGTGGAGCAAACCATTCCTTACTCGATGAGAAACTCACCTGTGAAACTTTACGTGGCATAAAAGAAGCTCCATCTCCTCCTCTCAGCAGAGTCCATCACGTGTGGACGCATGGCACTCCTTCCCTGAGCAAAGCCATCTCAAAATCCCCATCAGCTCCCCCCAGATAAAACAGAATTTCCATAAGCAATTCCACTCCGGGCTCTATGCCCTAAAGACTTGAAGACAGAAACCCAAACAGGTATTTTTACGCAGATTCTTAAAGCAAAGCTATTCGCAACAGCCAAGAGGTAGAAACAACTCTAGTATCCATCCGCAGAGGAATGGCTAATTAGAAACAACTCTAGTATCCATCCGCAGAGGAACGGCTAATTAGAAACAACTCTAGTATCCATCCGCAGAGGAACGGCTAATTAGAAACAACTCTAGTATCCATCCGCAGAGGAACGGCTAATTAGAAACAACTCTAGTATCCATCCGCAGAGGAACGGCTAATTAACATGTGACACACTCATGCAGCGGAATAGCATTTGGCCACGAAAAGGAGAAACAGTAGTGACCCAAGGCACCACACGGAGGAACCTTGGGCATGTCCCAAAGAAGGATCACATGTGCATCAAATTTACCAGAACAGGTAAATCCAGGGAGGCCGAAAGCAGACTGGTGGTTGTTAGGGGCTAGAGGTAGGGGGACTGGAGAGAGGCTGGCCACGGTGCAGTTTTGTTTGGGGTGATGAACTTGTTTGGGAATTAGAAGGAGGTGTCTGTTGTGCACGGCTGTGAATGTCATCTACGCCATTGAGTTGTGTACTGAAAATGCTTAATTTTATGTCATGTGGATTTCACAGCAAAAAAAAAAAAAAAAATCCCAGTCAATGGCATTCTGGGTGCTGTTTATGAGCTGGAAAAGGGGGCAGCATGGCCAGGACTTTGGGGTGGGTCCCACAGGTTCTGGTGTCCCTGAGAGGCCCTGTTCCCTTCTCAACTCAAAGGCTGTCCCTTGGGTCTCCCGGGAGGAAAAGATTCTTCACCATGGAAAGAAGATTATTTCCAAGTGGACACGATTGACTCTGTAAATCACTTTCTTGAATGCAAGATAGTAAAGGGCAAAAGTTACTCCTTTCCTATTCTTTTAATTGCCTGGATCGATAGGCACAATTGATTTGAATGGAGAAACAGTCTCCAGGTAACGTTTAGGAAGAATCACTGAGACGGGGACATGGCGGGTGACCCTCTGCGGCTCTCCGTGGGGATGCCTTTAGGGTTCCAGCCGGTGCAGGAGGCCCTGTGCTGAGAGTGAGGGAGGCCAGAGCTTCAAGGCCCTGCAGTCCTCTGCCCAGGTCCTGGATATTTCTGATGGGAGGGTGTGTGCCCTAAAACTACACTGGCCGTGGGGGCTTTGCTCTCCTGCTGGGGAGGAATCTCTGATCAGCAACCACCTCCTTGGAGTGCAGGGGCAGGCCCGGACCTTTAGCTGGGCGTCGTCAATCAGAAACTCCTCTGTAAGGAGGAGATGTCAGCCGACATGGCTTTCTGAAGGCCTCTCCTGTCTCTGCGCCTGGGGATGCACGCCCTGCAGGGGACAGCACACTCCCTTTGGGCTCCATTTTGCACATCAGATTGGGTGGCGTGAGGCAGGGACAATGTGCCATGGTCAGAGCAGTCCACGCCTGGGACTCCCTGCCTGCCTGAACCTTTCTGTAACTCTTGGGAGGAACAGCTGGTCTCAGAAGAGAAGCCAGTTTCCAAGCCCAGTTCTCTGGGAGTGATATCAGAGGGAGGAAAAGAAAAAAAAAACCGTATGGACTCTTAATATCCTACGTCGGTGAGACAGCTCATCAATAAGATTGGGGGACAGGATTGATCTTTTACTTATAATGCAGAACATTCAATGGATGGCAAAAGTGCTTTTAAAGGGGGCCCACGGAACACTTTGAAAATATTAATTAGCGTGTTGCAGCATTCTGCATAGCATTTCATAGCGAAACTGCTCCAGGGGGTTGCTCAGGATGAATTATTAATAAGAAACCCTCTCCATCCTCCGCTTCCTTCCCACCCTGATTTTGTGGGTGTGGGTGCGGGTCGGGTGTCTGTTCTATCCATTTACTGCTCATTTCAGGCCAGGGCTGAGATCGGGGTGGCCCATGTTGGGGGTCCACAAGTCTGGAAACACAGACACACCCCAAGCACCAAGAACACTCCATGCAGGAGAAAGGCGTGCATGGTGGTGTTGGTACTCTGTATGCCAACTAGAAACCAAATGGGTATGACTTTCAAGGGTGAGTTTACGTTTTCCTAAAAATTCAGCAGCTTCTTGGAATCACTGGAGAGAACTCAGGGGCCTTGCTTCTGCCGTCCTCTGAGCCCCCACCTGGCCTGTATCACCAGTGGGAGGAACCACCATCCCCTTCCCAGGGGATCTTCACTGTGCTAACTGAGCAACCACAAGGGTTCTCGGAAGCTCACCAAAACACAACGTCCCCTAAACAGCTTAGCAATTGATTCCAAGCTGAGCACAAAACCTACTTTCCCCCCCCCCCGCCCGTTCTCAGAAGCATAGATTTGTAGGAATATAAACATATTAGTAAGGGCATTTTGTTTTAAAATTTTAAACTAATTCAATCAAGGATCATAGAGATACTTATAGTTCTGCAAAATTGAACAATGAGGCTGGGGGGTTAATCTAGTTATCCCCGGCACTTCTTGCCTTGGAAGGAGGCCAGAGCGTGCGTGCAGAGGAATGCCTCCGCCAGTCCCCAGGTCTGCTTTTGTTCCTCCTCTCTGCGCTCCCTTCATTTCACACTTCACATTTATGGATTCCATATCTTTTGTCTTAAAAAAAAAAATATGTGCAGATGTCCTCACTTGCTGGAAAACAGTTCAAAACTATGTCTGTAAATGATGGAGATTTTCGACCTGACGGCCATGTTAGAGAATCAGATGAAATGGTGAATTTTCCACTTTAATTCTGTTAGTGTTCACCGGTCTCAGGATATAAAAGCCATGGCCCTTCCAGTTTAAAAATGAATTAGTCACCTGGACTTCTTTGTTCAGTAGCTTTTATAGGAATGACTCTGGTCTACTGGGCCATACAAATGTGTATGCACCAACCCCCCACCATCCCCAGAAAGTTTGAGGTGTCGTATTGGACACATTTGTTTAACCCTCCGGGGAATACCACAACCACAAGCTTAACTGGAATTTTCGTGTTGACAACTTCGTGCTACGGTGATGGGAGCTGGATCCTTAGGCATTGGCTACGCTTGGGCAGTGGGGATTGGGAGCAGATAGCCAGGCAAGGCTTTGGAGCCGCGACAACAACACCTCTGCTTTTTAATGAAATGAAGAGGGGACACGTTTTCCTGAGGAAATCCTGCTCATGCCGTGGATGTTATGGGACCGTGTCCTCTGGAGTGGGCTCTGGAGCCAACTGATTAACATTTTAAGCATGTAGACGACCTCCTGGCCTTCGGAGATCAGTTTCTCTCTTGCCATCTTCCTTTGTCTGTGTCTTTCCTTCTCAGGAAAAAAAAAGAGAGACTTCACTAAAGACGTCTCTAAAATTTCACATCCCCAGTGCGATATGATTATTTTATTCACTTGGTTTCATCAGAATTAAGCCCAGATTGGAAAGAGAAAAATCAGCAAACAGGGAGGGTATTGCCTGACCCCCTCCCTTTATTGGGTTCTGCTTCTTGGCGAGGGTGGCACGGCCGTCCCGTGGGCAGAAACTGCTGTCAGTCTCCCTCGGCGCCAACTGAACACAGAGCCTGAAAGTGAAAGGAAAGGAACCCGGAGATTCACGGCTGCCTTACCCACCTCCACGGACAAAGGAGTTTGCAGTGAGCTCGTGTGTGTGTGTGCGCGTGTGTGTCAGAGGGGCCTGCTAGACGTTGCAAAGTTTTATTTTTATTTATTGTTTGGTGATGATTTAAACACCTTATGCTGCCAAAGCATAAGCAGAAAGAAGCCTGCTTGGCTTTTATCAGCTAAGAGAATTAAGGTTATTTTTTTTCCTTGACTTTTTTTTTTAGCAGCCCCAGTGCCTTGGCTGGATTCCAGTTCAGGTAATTACATTCTGTCTTCCTAAATTCCCTTGTAACTCCAATTGGGCAGGTTGCTCTCCACTCCCCTCCTCAAAGCGGATGTGCGGGGTGCCTGGCACCAAATGGGGTGGCATTCCTATAGTGGGTCCCAAGGTGTTCTGCTGCAAACGCGCTTCCAGAGGCTTCCGTGCTCAGGGCTCGTGTGCAAATGGAAGGAGTATTATTTATTGCTCTTTCCCGTCAGCAGCTGCCAACCCGAAACTACCTCTGAATGACATTTTAAATATGAAGGCCAGGGTCATTAGGACGATTAGACACAAGGTCTGCTCTGCTCGTCTCTAGAATTATTGGGGGGACGGACACCGGGGTGGGCAGTGAAGGAAGGAAATGCGTCTCATCACGCGGACTGCTTTGTGTTCCAATTTTCCACAAAATGGCTCTTGTTTGCTTGTGGTTGTTATTTGCTTTTTTGCTATCTCCTGATTAAAATTAAGGGGGATTATTGGGCTTCTTTGTTTTTATTTTTATTTTTTTTTTAGAATGAATGGAAATGAAAGTGTTTTTCATGTGTAGAACTAAAATGATATAGCTTTTAAAAAAAAGTCTGAGGTTCAATTCATTTTAAGTTAATTCTTCAAATATTTATTGAGTCCCTGCCATGTACCAGACCATGTCAAAGGACTCTCTTGGCTACATAAACACTTGTTGTTTTTTTTAATGTTTTCATTAATATTTATTTTATTAATAATTATGGATACAAATGTGTTTTTCAAAAACAGTGAAAGTAATTCCTATAAAATAGCATCTGTAGGGATAACCGAAGTATGAAATGACCAGCTTGTGTTTATGTGGCTTGTAATAACACACTTGGTGGGTAGCTGATTTTGGTGAAGGTATATTTGCCAAAATGGACACCCGTCTTTGCCACAAATCAGAGGTTAGGATATGTCCTGAAGGATTAAAAAAAGAAAATCTGATGTATGGAAACCGTTTTCATTTTCAGGATAAACGTGAGTGTAAAGGGATCCTTTTTCCAGTGGCCATTAGAGATTCAGGAGCTGCTGCCACAGGCCTATCGTCAGTTCTGCTCGTGTCATAATTCCTGCAAAACAAGGGTGTGGAGGTTTCACACACGGCGTTTCTGAAAGACCTGGGTTGGACGCTCTGGGGCGCACTTTGGCTCTGTGTCCTAGTCTGGGGTCTTTCCACACACCTGGAAGCAGACACATTTCCCCAGGACTTTTAAGTTTTACTTCTGTTAGCTTTAATGTTCCTAACCCCGCGTCCTCTTTCTACTCAGTGTATAAATGGATGGCTCCGCGCATTTAGGGGGACAGAGCAAAGCCACTCTGAGGGGCCTGGTGACCACATCTGATGTTAGGTCTTATCACCCCTGGGTTTAGATAATCATTTCTTTTTGCCCTTTTACCTCCCACCCCCGTCTTTACAAAGCATCGAGTCTTGGCAGATATTAAACAACTCAACTCAATCCTGCGATCTCCTCTGGGCTTGTAACTCTAGTGAGTTGCATTTTTTCCTAATTACGGGAAAAACAGCAAATTGGCAAACATCAGGAAGTGGGTACACCCCCTCTGATTTACAAGGAAGAGTGTAGGGTGACTCTATGGCTCAGGAATTCAGTGAAATAAATTTATGGTTAGAAAAATTCATGTTCTTAATGTGATGAAGGTCCTTTAACTTTTAACACGCTTCTCCAGTTAAGCTGCGCGGGACTCTCACGGAAATGGCTGTCTACGGCTGCTGCAAACTGATTTATCCCCAGATAATAGTCAGAGCTGCAGACCAAATTGTTGGAAAGAAACAGTTCTTTAATTTCGGCGTTTGGGGCTGTCTGTGTCTTGTTTATGCACATTCCCACTGTGTACATGAGTAGAGACTTGCGGTGGCCCAACTTTTCCGGGCAATCAGGGTGACTCCCCTCCAGGCCAGAGGGCCTGCCCTGCTGATAATCTGCACGCAGACACCCTGCTGAGCTGGGCGGCTCACACTGGATCCTTCCTTGGCATCGAAGAGTCAAGTGAGACATCCATGTGTATGGCGCTACTAATTTGTATTTTGAAAATTGTATTTGGAGGAGCCGCTGAAATCATTTGCATTGTGCAAGTGATGAAATCTGCTCCATGTCTAAGATGTTTTCTGAGAAAGACAAGAGGCATCGTCCCAACCCCGACGTTATCTGGGTTTTGCTGGGACCTCCCTTCTGTCTCCAGAGGGAGCAAAGCCAGACACTAGTTACTGGAGAGAGCTATGGCTCCAAGCAGAGAACATTCCCTCAGCACCGACTGTGTGTGGAGTAGTGTGTCAGGCCCTGGAGACACTGGGGCCTGTGTCTCCTGGAAAGACTGGGGTGCATGAGATAGCACCAGCCCTGCTCCTTGGATTTACAGTCAGCTGAGCGACAGAAATGAAACAAGCAAAGGGATGCTTGCAGAAAGAATTGCCAGCTGTGCGGGCACAGGGAAAGAAGACATACAAGGAGTTGCAAGAGAGAAGCTGGGGGCCCTGGGAGTGGGTGACAGGAAATCAGGCACTCAGCCCCCAGCCCTCTCTGCCAGGCTCCTAGGAGCATCTCCAGCTTCTCAGCAGCAGAAAGAAACCTGGGGAAGTGTTGTGGACAGAGTTGAATGGATGGCATCACCGACTCAGTGGACATGAGTTTGAGCAAATTCTGGGAGATGATGAAGGACAGGGAAGCCCGGTGTGCTGCAGTCCATAGGGTCACAGAGAGTTGGACACGACTGAGTGCCTGAACAATAACAGTGTGGACAGGGGGTCAAATCACAGGCTGGTCAGGACACAAGGCTCAGCGGGGTTCAGCCCAGCCTGGAAGTCCATTCCCTGGGCCAGGCCGCTCTGTGTCGGTGCTGTCCCTGGAGGGAGCCGGGCATCTCTGCTCGGGCACAGTGTGGGGGCCCCAGGCTTCGTGCCAGAGCGTGCCTGCCCCCAGGGCCCTGCAGCTCGAGGCTGTTACCCTCTCCTCTCTGATTTCTGCGCTCGGGGTCAGGGCTGTGCTCCTTCCGTCTGTGTGCACCTGTCTGAGCCCATCCATCCCTGCTCCGCTCTGGTCCACCTAGCACTCTAGCCCCTGAATCCAAGATCTGATTTCTCATTTTTCTACAGCCTTGAGCCTGGATATTTGGGTCTGACCTCTTTTTGGGTAGTTGAGGGTAAGGGCCCAGGGTATAAGACATTTTCATCTTTTGTGACAGCGAAAATACTCATTGTATATTCATTGGCTTAAAAAAAAACTGAATGAAAATAACTGGAAAAAAATGTATACTTGAGTACCGTAATGGATATTAACTAGACTCACTGTGGTGATAATTTCACCATATATACAGATATGGAGTATGCTGCTGCTGCTGCTGCTAAGTCACTTCAGTCGTGTCCGACTCTGTGCGACCCCATAGACCCAAGCTCACCAGGCTCCCCCATCCCTGGGATTCTCCAGGCAAGAACACTGGAGTGGGTTGCCATTTCCTTCTCCAATGCATGAAAGTGAAAAGTGAAAAGTGAAAGTGAAGTTGCTTAGTCATGTCCAACTCTTAGTGACCCCATGGACTGCAGCCTACCAGGCTCCTCCGTCCATGGGATTTTCCAGGCAAGAGTACTGGAGTGGGGTGCCACTGCCTTCTCCGGGAGTATGCTATATACCTGAAACTAATACAATGTTATATGTCAATTACATCTCAGTTAAAACAAGCAAAAAGCCCTTGATTTTTTTTTTTTTTTGCTTTTGATAAGATTAAGACACAAAAAATTAAGATAAAAACTCAAGAGACAAGCAGACATACAAGAATTAGGGTTAGGGTTAGGGTTACAGTTAGAGTTCCAATAACTTAGGAACAAGAAGAACCTGCCTCGGGTGACTCTCAAATCCTTATCCCTCCCTCTGCCCTCCCTTCCCTCCTTTTCATCAAGCATCTTTTGAATACCTGCCTGACCCTGCTGAGATGCTGCCAGGCCCTGGTGATGCTGTGATGAAGGCAACGTGGCTCCTCTGTCTTTAGAAGCACAACCCTGGCGCGTGAGACAGCTACATACATGCCAGCCCCAGGAGAAGCCTCACCAACACATACCTGTGCACAGGTGAGCCACTGGTGCGACTTTCTGTGGGAGTGCAGAAAGAAAAGCAGACTGGAAACATCTGGGAAAGCCTCCCCAGCAGGAGTAATAACCTGATGTAGGCCTTAAAGACTGAGAAGAATTTTTCTAGAAGGAGCCCTGGGGAGAAGGGTACTTCATGGCAGAGATGATGGTCTGAATGAATGCAGAGAGAGGGCCTGGGACAGGTGGGAAGGGAAAAGGATCTGCCTGGGCCTCCCAGGATGATTTGTGGAGCAGCCCGTATTGCTGAATCTTTCTGGAAGGTTTCCAGAACCTTCAACATTTAGCTGTCCTTTCTACCATTCCTGCAACAGGCCTGCTTCTGCTGTTGGCTCCATGAATACTCTAGAAACAAAGGTCAAGGCACTTAGCGGGCTTCAGGGTCTTGCTCACCAAGTGCCCGTGACCTAGTTGAAGGCCAGGATGCCTTGGAGCAAGCGACTCTGGGGGGACCCATCACTGCCAGGTATGGGTAGGTGCCCCTGGATCGGGGACCTCTGAGTCAGGCTGCCCCCATCAGGGAGCCCTGTGGGGACTCAGCCATCTGCTCAACAATGGTCCGTGGGGCCCCGAAGGACAGTCAGGGAAGCATGGCCACGTTGTCGTGTTGAGTAAATGTGTGCCTAAAAGAGAAAACACTGACTCCATCACTGATGTTTGCTCCACTTTTTATTATTCAGTGTAGTTAGCTTGGGCTTTTCGAGGAGAACTGTGAAAGAATTTGCTTGACATCCAAAAAAAATTATTTTCACCTTAGTTCACCTTCATACCCAAACTCACATGAATTACTATTTCTGTGATACACTGAGCTGTTTTTCATTGTTCTTCCCTTCTTAACATCTAGAGGCTCGTGGCTGAGGTCCACGAGCTGGGCTTCCAGACCATGGCCCTGCACTGCTTACCGCTCTGTTCATCCCTGCCTGGCAAATCTAATACTCTGGACACCTTTCCACTGTGCCCAGCTGGAGGCCTTTATTGGTTGGAGGCCCTCATTTCTTTATCCAGAAAATTTTCACTGAGGCTTAGGATGTGCTAAGTAAACAGGGCCCCTCATTTCTGTCTTCATGAAATGATGAGTCCAGTGGGAGAGAGAGAAAGTCCCACTAATCACTGTAGGAACTGGCCAGACACCATGTGGGTTCTGAGAGCCACGTAACTACCAAACACGGCTGAGCCACAAGATAATGCCTGCTGGGCGCTAGGGTCAGGGCCCCAAGAGGGATGCCTGTGGAATGTCCATGGCATGGAAGGCAGAGAAAGGAGGGGAAACGGCGTTTCCAGCAGAGGCCATGGGGCAGAGGCAGGGACGGGTGAGAGCTGGACTGAACGTAGTGTGGCCAAGGTGAGGTTAGGAGGCTGAGCCCTCAGACAGGGCTCAGAGGTTGGCTGTGGCCACACTGGAGGGCCCAGTGCCATGCTGGGGACGTGGCCCTATTGATACGACCAGATCTTTATTTATCCCCCAGGATGGAGAAAGAAAGTAAGAGGTAGGAAACGGAGCCATCGGGGCTCTGAGAAGAGGGTCACAGGAGGGATCTTTGGTTTAGGGATGCATAAAAACATATAAGGGGCAGAAACAGGCCAAGGAGTCCAGACCAGGCCCCACACTGTGTACCGCTCTGTTCAACCCTGCCTGGTGCCTACAGTGTGGGCAGGCGGCCGTCCAACCACCCCCTCCCCAGATGGTTGTAGGTTCGCTCCTGTGCGCAGATCCCGAGGCTACAGAGATGCAGGGTCTACCTGCTGCAGAAAGAGCAAGTAGGCGCGTGAGGAAGGTTCATGGCTGTGGGGCGTTCAAGGTGCTGTGAAACTTGCAGGGGTGGGGACCATAAGGGTTTAAGCCTAGCTCGGCGGGCAGGACACAGACTGGCTTAGAGGGAAGAGGAGGACCTTCAGGGTAGGGAGCCTCAGACCGTGAAGAGGACTGCTCATCTCGGAAACGGTTCATACAGGGGAGGGAGATAATAAAGAAAGATTTGTTGGGGCAGCTGCATGTGGGGCCTTGACGACCAGTGATAAGTCTGGCTGGGCAGTCGCTGCAGGCCTCTGAGCAGCGCAGGGTCTGGGGACAGGAGGCCTGGGAAGACTCGGGGCCCAGGAGACTTGCCTGTGGGCAGCTCCCTTCCTGGGCTGGCGGACAGAAGCCCTCAGGAGCAGTCATGTCCTGCTTCAGGATTTGCCCTTTGCTGACAGGGGTCTGCTGATGGTGCTTGTCTGTTCTGTCTGTTGGGTGGGTCAAGCGTGGGTGGGATTCTCATAGGTGCTCACGGGGCTGTGGGGGTCTTGTTTGTGCCAGTCTGTTCTGTGCTGGGGCTTCCTTGGTGGCTCAGGGGTAATCTACCTGCCAAGCATGAGGCGCGGGTTTGATCCCTGGGTTGGGCACATCCTCTGGAGAAGGCAATGGCTACCCACTTCAGTATTCTTGCCTGGGAAATTCCATGGACAGAGGAGCCTGGTGGGCTACAGGCTATGGGGTTGCAAAAGAGTTGGACACGACTGAGCGACTTAGCACACAGGCACGTTCTGTGCTGGGGATACCCAAAGGGGGACTGACTGTCTTGGTGGTCTGCTGGCCCTGAGGGTCCTGCTTCTGCTTCTGGCCACTTAGCACTCACTGAGCATTTGCTTTGTGGCTGAACCGATGCAGGCACTGGGGAGTCAGAGACCAGGTACCCTGCCTGGGCCCTGGGGACTCCCTGCCCAGCAGGACACACGGGTGAAGAGGCTTCACAAGGGTGCTTGGCCCAGTCTGAGGAGGGGTACCTCAGGGTCCCTGACTTGTCCGGAAGCCGAGGGCTGGGCCCCAGGGCCCCCTCTTGCGGGCGTGCTGCAGTGGCTCTTTCGGACTTAGACTGCGGCTGGTGGACCTGACCAGCCATGACATAAAGCGAGGGCGTCTCTCCAACCTTTCTGATGGGCTTCTTAAAGGACGTCAACAGCTGCTTATGGAGCCTGGGCAAGTCCCCTAGCACTTTGTGCCAGGGTCACGGTCCCACAGAGGAGCGCGCACCAGCCTACCTCTAACATGGGGTGACCTTTCTCCTCCATGGTACTCCGAGGAGCCCCCCGGCCAGGGCAGGGAATGGAGTGGGGATGATGCAGGGCCTCCGGGGACAGGCGTGGAAGCTGGAGAGACCCTGCCCTCCTGCCCATCCTCTAGAGCTTTCCAGGCTCTCTCCTGCTCCAGTGGCTTTGCAGAAGGGAGAGCAGAGAAGAAAACATGCCTTCAAGGGCAGCATTAGGTGATCAGAACCCCAGAGAACATTAGAACAGTCAGAATTTACACAGGAAAAGAGATGACATTGGACTGACCTTTGTGTCTGGACAAGAGACATAATTACCAGGAAGGCTGGTAACAAAAGGAGCCTGGAAGGAATAGAAGCAAGAAGGGACGGCTTGACTGGCCATCACCCGCCGAAGGGCAGGACCCCCCAGGCTGAATGACACTCACCGTGTACTTCAAGGAATGCACATATCGGGAGAGGTGAAATCAGGAGCCTCAGCCCACCTTGCTGACTGTGGTCCCCGAGACTGCTAAGCATTTGAAATACTCCTGGACTACAGGAGCGGAAGTAGCTGAATGCCGAGAAGACCTCCTCATGGGGCGATCTTCTGAGTGAGCGACCCCGTGGCTTGGTCTTATGAGCAGGTCAATCTTTCAAAGCCTTCTGAATTTGCTGAATCCACTCAAGTTTACTATTCTTCATTATCAGCATCGCGACGAATGTCTGCCTCCTGGACACTTCGGGGTCATCAAACCTGTGCTGTAGGATGTTCGGACACAGGTAGCACTGTCCTTTCAAACGGGGACAATAAGGAAAGGAGCATCTGTCTCTTATTGATCAGGATTTCTGAACTAAGGCATAGAGAGCTCTAATCGTGGCCTAGGAATTTATTTTTGAAAATACCAAATATCACCAAACAACGCCAGCAGGGGTAGAACAATGGAGAATTCAGTTTGCAAACATGTGGCTGAAATGATACCTTTTATTTTTCTCTTTTTTTTTAAATTTATTTTTAATTGGAGGATAATTGCTTTACGATATTGTGTTGGGTTCTGCCACACATAAACATGAATCAGCCACAGGTATATGGATGTCCCCTCCCTGTCTAGCCTCCTTCCCACCTCCCACCCCATCCTACCCCTCTAGATTGTCAGAGAGCTGAAATGATACACTTTAAATGAAAGAAACTTTCACCACACATAGCATGTAGTGTGGGTGGTTATTTGTGCAGACAAAAGGGAAGGATACTCTTCGCCCTGGAGTTTGCTTTGCCAAATTCCGGGCCCCTTCCTGTGGTGGGTTAATTTCCAGGCTCTGCCAACACCTCACCTGCACCCAGCCAGCCTCTCCTCCCCTGACTGTTTCCCAGGGTGTGGGTGACCTGGACGTGCCGTGGCCTCAGTGCCCCGGGAGGACATTGTAGTTTGAAGGCATCTCAGTGGGGCTCTCTTCCAGAGCGCTCCGGCCTCTCTCGGTCTGAAGAGGAGGCTGCCTCCTGGGCTCTCCAGACTTTATGCTAAGTAGCTCCCACTCATCCATGTAAACACGGGCGTCCTGGCGTTTCCAACAGGCCTTATGTAAAGTGATAAATTGCCCCTAGAAAGGATCGACCAGCACGTGGGCCTTAATTGTCTCCTGGCACCAGGGGTTCCTAGAGCCCTTGAAGATGAGTTTGCAGCTCCTGCGGACCACGGAGGCGGCGGCATCCTCCTTGCCCGCTCCCATCCCCGCTCAGGCCACGCAGGGTGCACCCCCGGGTCGCGCCCCTGGGGATGCCCGGCGGCCCAGCCGCCACCCCCGAGCGTGCACGCGCGCCCACCCGCCTTCGCCATCACGGTCGGGGTCGGGGAGCGCGTGCTCGCATCGGTTAATTAGAAGCCGGAGTCAGTGGAGCCCCCGCCCGCCGGCCTGCGCTCTGCCCGCCAGGGGCGCCCTCCCTGCCGCCCGCCGGCCCTTTGATCGCCCGCGGCCCGCGGCCCGAAGCCCGCTCCGCTGCGCGCAGGTGGCGGCAGCGGGGCGCGGCGCGCTCGGGCGCTCCGGTCCCCCGGCCGCGGCGCGCTCCCCGCCACGCCGCACATCAAGGCCCGGCCGGCCGGCGGGCGCCTTCATTAGCAGCCTGAAATTATAATATTATGTTAAAGAACAAAGCTGCTCCCCGGAAAAATATGTGCTGCATATCTGACAAAGATAAATTGGATTATTCAAAATATTCTTGATGAAATGTTACATTTTGCAACTAATTATCAATCTGTTTTATCTGCAGACCAGCTGGGCATTTTTGTGCATGCAAGACCTGCCTTTCCAATGATCTTAAGATGTCACTGCAGCGTTTACATCTTTTATTTCAAGATTTAAATAACTAGGAAGTAGCTAATGTAATTCACTGCTGAGAAGAAAGAGGAGCTTCTTGATTCCTTTCCAAAGCCATCTCCTTCTAATGAACTTCTTTGGACTGTGAGTAATGAGGCTTTATTCAAATAATGTTTAAGGAAGCCTCTGTCAGTGTAATTTCTAAAAAAAAAAAAAAAAAGGGACCAATGTTTAATACATTTAAAACATCTCAATTCATAGGATATTAGGTCATGCAAGCCCACAGTAGCCCTTGCCAATGAGATGTTCCTCTGGTGTAGCTCTTTTCAGTTGAACCTGGCCTGGCCAAGCCCTCAGATGGCCTCACAAATCCAATGACTTGGCCCACTTTTTATCTGATGTTTTGCTGGAGCTGAGATGTTTAAGATACTCTGGGTTGATATAAATCCTGACCATTAGGAAGATTCAGCTTTCGGCTCCCGTCTGCCCATGAAAATCTCTCTCCTGTTCTGATCTATCTGGGGGATTGTGTCAATGTAGTTTTCTTGTTTTGTGAGTATTTTATGGCTGGAGGCAGCAGAAAAACAGACTCTGACGGATTCTAGGCCCTTCACACTTTCCTGGAGGGTAGAGAGTGGCCGGAAGATGCACTTTGTCTGTATGCTTAGCGTCCGCCCACCCGTCTCCATGTGGTGAATGCATTCTCCATTCAGGCTGAATAGACACACTGGAACCTACCGTGTATCAACACTCAGAAGTGCTTTCCAAAACCTGCTCTAGGCTTTCTTTTTGTTAGAGAGAAATATAGGCTTCTCGGGTGGCACTAGTGGTAAAGAATCTGCCTGCCAAGGCCGGAGACCAAGAGACATAGGTTCGATCCCTGGGTCAGGAAGATCCCCTGGAGGAGGGCATGGCAACCCACTCCAGTATTCTTGCCAGAAAAATCCCATGGACAGAGGAGCCTGGCGGGCTACCACTCATGGGGTTGTAAGGAGGTGGACACAACTGAGCACGCACGCATCATTCATCATTCACAGAGAAATATAAGAATATTCTCCTTGCTGAACAAACTTCACTCCTTCAGTCTCAGTAGATACTCCACAGTCCGAGATGGAGGAAGCAAGGTGCGGGGGGTGGTGGGGGGGGCTTCACTCCCATTGCACAGGTGAGAACACTGAGGCACAAGGAAAGAGATGATGTGATTTCCTCAAAGATACCCCGAGAGCTGGGCTTCCCAGATGGCGCTAGTGGTGAAGAATTCACTTCTGCCAGTGCACGAGATATGAGAGACGCAGGTTCGAATCCCTGGGTCAGGAAGATCCCCTGGAGGAGGGCATGACAACCCACTCCAGTATTCTTACCTGGAGAATCCCATGGACACAGGAGCCTGGTGGGCTTCAGTCCATGGGGTCACGAAGAGTCGGACACGACTGAGCGACTGAGTACGCACAGCAGGCACCCTGAGAGCGGTGGAGGCGGGGCTGCAAGCCTCTCCAGGCTCCCAGCGCATCCTCTACGCGCTCCACTTAGATGATGAAAGATGAACTTGTAGCTGATGGGAGGAACATGTGGGAAGGTTCAGGATGTGGGTTCCCTTTCTCAGCTGAGAGGTCTTCAAAGTGGTTATGAGGGAGCACGCCAAGGAAAATCAAGCAGCCATTTTCCCACTGAAATGACAGAACATACATCCTTCTTGCTTTTCTAATTGATTGCATTCTGACTGCTTCTCCATAAAATGATCCCCAGACAGGTTCTCAGAGCTGTCGCTGAGCCATTTGAAATTTCGCATGAAGCACGTTTATGTGTGCGTTTCTGTATCTATCTGTATAACTCTTTCCCCCTTATTTGGCTTGGTTAGGAAATGTCTTTTGTTCAGATTGCAAAAGAAAATTACACCTGATCTGCTTTCTGCCCGATTTGACTCCAGGGTTTTCTCTTTTGGCATTCCTGTATCAAGGGTCAAATTACAGTGCTCAGAACAGAAATGTTTTGCAGAAACACTGACGGGACCGTCCTAAGACTACGCTTTCTGGTGAGAGTCTCATCTTCTGTTTTTATTTACTTATTTTTTTTTTTTACCTTTTTTCCCGTGATAAGTTAATTAATTTTTGTTGGAGTGTAGTTGATTCACACTGTAGTGTTAATTTCAGTGCAATGACGTGGATCAGTTCTGCAGATTCACGTGTCCACTCCTTTTAGACTCGTTTCCCATATAGGTTACTGCAGAGGGTTGCATAGAGTCCCTGTGCTGCACAGTAAGTCCTTCTTAGTTATCTGTTTTATGTATACAAGTGTTTACATGTCAATCCCAATCTTCCAATGTATCCCTCCCCCTCGCTTACCCCCTGCAAACCCTAAGTTTGTTTTCTATGTCTGACTCTATTTCTGTTTTGTTAGTAAGTTCACTTGTATCCTTTTGTTAGATTCCAGATACAAACGGTATCACATGATATTTGTCGTTCTCTGCCTGTCTTACTTCACTCGGTGTGATCACCACGAGGTCCATCCATGTTCCTGCAGATGGCTTTATCTTCTTTCTTTAAGATGCTAGTTTCCTGCCTCATGCTTCTTATTTGAGAGTCCACGGCTGTGTCAGAAGTGAAGGTGCAAGGGTCCCTTGGAGCTCAGAGGAGACTCTACTGGCCGTTGGCTTTTCCCAAGTAGTCTCCTGGGTCTTTTGCCTAGAGTGATTGAGGGGCTGTCATCTCATGATGCTAACCCCCCAAACCCCAAAATCCTCTGAATGTAAGGTGAGATCTCTCTGTCACAGAGATGACTATAGGGCACCAAATATTCGGTGTTGTTTTTTTTTCTAAAATAATTTCAAATTATATGTAGAAAGACAAAATATCAGGGCTTCCCTGATGGCTCAGTGGGTAAAGAATCTGCCTGCAATGAAGGAGACACCGGAGACACTAGTTTGATCCCTGGGTCAGGAAGATCCCCTGGAGAAGGAAATGGCAACCCACTCCAGTATTCTTGCCTGGGAAATCCCATGGACGGAGGAGCCTGGCGGGCTACAGTTCAAAGGGTCGCAAAGAGTTGGAGACGACTGAGTGACTAAGCACGGGAAGACAAAGCAGATTCTCTTCTCTCTTCTATAGAAGAGTCACTGTGTGTGTGCAGATTATTTAGCCATCTTCACAGTACGTGGTGTAAGAAAATGTCAGAACTCTCCTGGAAAAGTGTGCTGTGCTTTGCTTGGTCACCCCAAGCTGCCCACGCCTCACCTGTGGGTAGTGTGTGGCTGGGCCCACAGTGGTGTTCGAAGGTCCTTTAAAGCATCAAGAGCAGGTATCCACAAAGCTTTTCTGTAACGGGCCAGATGATGAGTGTTTCCGGTTTGCAGGCCATCCCCTCTCTGTCTCAGCTACTCCATTCTGCCACCGAGGCTCTGAGGCAGCTGCAGACAATTTGTAAATGAACGAGCGTGGCCCTGTTCCAATAAAACTTTATTTATGGGCACTGAAATGTGAATTTCAGATAATTTTCATGTGTCATGAAATATTATTCATCTTTTGATTTTTTTCAGCCGTTTACAAATGTAATAACCATTCTTAGTTTGTGGGCCGTACAAAAGCAGACAGTGCCCAGATGTGGCCCGAAGGCTGCAGCTTGGCCCTTCTGCTTTGGAACTGAACCAGGAAACTTCCATCCGCTCTGACTCTCCCGCTGCTCTTGTATGAGTGAAGGAGGGATGCCTTCTTGATCCACTGGATCCACTCAGATAATAGTAGGTCCACTCTTAGCCCCCAGCCCAGTTTTATTGAGCTATAATTTGACATTTAATATTGTATAAGTTTGAGGCGGACGATGGAAGGGCATGATTGTGCATTCCTTGCAAGGTAATCACCAGGGTAAGTCTAGGGGACATACCTCAACTCACAGAGTCACACGTCCTTTTCCTTGTGATGAGAATTTTTAAGATCTATCCTATCACTCAAAGGGAGGGGATTATAAAAGATATCTGTTAGGAGGATTCCATGGAGTAGTTTGATTTACATGGTTTCAGTTAGAGAGAAAACTCTCAGAAGTGAGAAGGTTAGATGAGTTCTGGAAGAGGCTGAGGAACAAAAGAGATTTGGACCAACCAGTCTGTGCGGCTGCCGCAAGGACTGTGATTAGATGGAGGTGGGGAGGGGAGTGGAGGGTGGGGGAGGGGAGGTGAAGGGGGAGGGGGGCAGAGGCGGTCAGGTCGGGGGGGCCCTTCTGAGGATTCTCTCCAGGCCCAGGAGTTAAGGAGCAGACTGGGAGCTGCCAGCTGGCCCTTCGCAAGCATCTCGTAGCCCCAGGTTTTCTATAAAACTGCACACTTTTCCTCTCTATTCCACAGATCTGTACAGAGCCCCTACTGGGTGCCAGGTCCGTGTGGGAAGCCCTGTGGGGCAGCTTCCTGTGGCTGCTGTCACAGCCTGTGGTCCAGTCTCTGAGCTCCTGGTGATGCCGGCGTGCTTGGGCTCACAGCACATCCCTCCAGCCTCCATCTCCCTCTTCCCATGGGACTCTCCCTGCCTGCGTCTCCCTGTCCAGATTCTCCTCTTCTGGTGAGCGAGGCCGTTGCTGGAGCAGGGCCCAGCCTACTCCTGGAGGCCCTCCTCACAGCCAGATGACATCTGCAAGGACTCTGTTTCCCAAGAAGATCACATTCTCAGGTCCCAGGGGACTTGAACATTTTTTGGGAGGTGATGCAATTCAACTCGCACGACGCAGAAAGCGGAGTAAACAGAGGTTAGAATTGGGGCCCAAGTGGCAGCTGTCCCTTTACCGTGTGACTTCAGTGGCCGACGATTGGCCCTGATCCTTCCTGGCAGCAAAACACAGTCGTGGTGTTGACGGCTGTGGTTGGGTCTCCAGAAGTATCATCCCCACACGATCCCGAGTGAATCTCACACAGGTTAGTAAAGGTTTCTTCGGGGATTTGCCTTGCTCACTCAGGGAACAACTTCACAGCCCGAGGCCCTTCTTGCCACACACTCCATGGACTCTTCTCTGGACCCTCTGCCATGTTGCTGCTCCACCTGCTTCTCTTGGGGATTTCTCTTGGGAAGTAGGATTCCTGGCTCCTTAATCAGGGCTTCCCTGGTGGCAATAGTGGTAAAGAGCCTGCCTGCCAATGCGGGAGATGTAAGAGGTGTGGGTTTGATTCCTGGGTTGGGAAGATCCCCTGGAGGAGGAAATGGCAACCCACTGCAGTATTTTGCTTCGAAAATCCCATGGACAGAGGAAACCAGCGGGCTACAGTCCATGGGATTGCAATCAGCTCCTTAATCAGCTTGACCCCAGTTCCTGTCCCCAAAGCTTGCAGATGCACTCAGCGCTCAGCATAAGGAAGGGCTCCCCCAGTGCCGGGACCCCACCCTCATGCGCAGCTTTGCATCCTTTTGTTATGAGAGCTTGCTCTCTGCCCCAAGTGAGCTACCAGGGTATTTCTTCTGTATGAGCACCCTTCTTTTATTGTGCTTCACTTTATTGCACTTTACAGATATTGTGATTTTTGCAAATTGAAGGTTTGTGGCCACCCTGCATTGAGCACATCTATTTGGTACCATTTTTCCAGCAGCATTTGCTCACTTTGTGTCTGTACCATATATTGGTAATTCTCGCAATATGTTCAACCCTCCACCAGCAAAAAGATTACAATTTGATGAAGACTCAGATAATGTTTAGCATTTTTAGCGATAAAGGGTTTTTAAAGTAAGGTTTGAATGTTGTGTTTTAGACATAATGCTATTGCACACGTAACAGACAGCAGTATAGGGTAAAGGGAATGTTTATATGCACTGGGAAATCAAAAGAATTTTGGTGTGACTCTCTGTATTGCAGTATTCGGTTTGTTGTAATGGACTGGAACCAAAGCTGCAGTATCTCTGAGGTGAGCCTGGAAGAGCATCGTCCCTAGGAGGAATTTGGTGAATGAAATGACCTTCAGCCCCTTTCCAGCCTCCTTGATAATGGGGTGAACACAGGAAGCACATCCAGCTCAGGCGTGGAAACGAGAAGTCACCCGAGGGACAGGCAGAAGGCCCAGGTGATGACGGCCAGGTGAGGTGAGGGAGGAGAGTGTGTGTCGAGCGAACCTGTGCTGGGGACTGAACAGCTGTGAGGCTCAGAGGGCTCTCCTGGGAGGAGTGATGCTGGGTGACTCAGAGCTGCCAGCTCACCCTGGACGCTGAGACTCAGGCGAGGAGGAGGGACTGTCCCTGAGCCTCAGGGACTCCGGCCAAGGGACAATGAGAGGAGGTGATTCCACTCCAGGGTATTTCTAAACACCTCCTATGGTCTGCCGCATCCTCAGCCCTGTGTGTGTGTGTGTGTGTGTGTGTGTGCACACGCACGCGTGTGTGTGCATGTTGCTCAGTCATGTCTGACTCTTTGCCACCCCTTGTAGCCTGCCAGGCTCCTCTGTCCATGGGATTCTCCAGGCAAGAATACTGGAGTGGGTAGCCTTTCTCTCCTCCAGAGGATCTTCCCAACCTGGGTCTCCTGCATTGCAGGCAGATTCTTCACCATCTGAGTCACCAGGGAAGCCCCATCCTTAACTCTAAATTGCACTAGATTTCCTGCCCTTTGAAATTTAACTTTGTTCAAGCTTTGACCCCCATCCATGCAACCAGTCTCAGAATTTTGGGCTCATCCTGTTTCCTGAACCACCTCTAAGTTAGAGCCTGTGAGTTCAGGTGCTGGAAACGCGCAGAGAGAAAACAAATCCACGGCCAAGCTGAAAGAACCCAGGGCAGCTTCAAGCTGAAAGAACCCAGGGCAGCTTCAAGCTGAAAGAACCCAGGGCAGCTTCCGAAAGGGGCTCAGCCCCGACTCACCTTTGCTCCTTGTCACCCTAAGGAGCACCCTCCCCTCCGCCACCATCATCACCACTGTGCATTGCATGCTCTGTGATCTTATTTAAGGCTTACAACATCCCCAAAGGGTAAATTATTTCCCCTTTTAAGGACTATTAAAACACTGATTTATCCCTGCCTTCAGATGAGGAAGTCGAGGCTCACGTAGGGTGAGCACTGGTCTCCCTGTGTCACTGCCGCAGAGGTCAGGGTCAGCGTGTGTGAGGACGAGTGCTGTGTGAACACGTGTCCGCATGTGCACGCCTGTGAGCACGTGTGTCCCTGTGTGCACCTGGCTGCCACGCGTGTGTGGCTGCAGATTTATGCATGCGTGTGTGAGCACGTGTGGGCTGTGTGTGTGTGCTGGCGGGCTTGTAAGGCCTCCAGGAGTGGGCGTGGCAGCCACTCTGGCCTGTCTGCGCCTCCAGCACCCGCGTGGAGGCCCAGGAGGGCAACAGGGCTTCCTGAGAAGCAGGCAGGACCGATGGGAGCAGGATGTGGGCTGGCCGGCGAGAGGCTGACCTGGCTGCGTCCACCAGCCTGGGGGGTGTGAGAGCCCTCCTGAGATCTTGCCTGGCTTGCGTGGGGCCCAGCCAGGCTCTTTAATTGGCAGCATCAAGTGCTGTGCCAGGCTTGGCTGCCTCGGGGTCCCCTGGCAGGAGGGGCTGGAAGCTGGGGTCTGCAGGGCTCCGTGTGTACGCTCTCAAGCTGGGGGAGGAGATCCTGCTTGGTGGTGGGAAGGTTGGGGAGAGGAGGCGAGGAGTAGCCTCCTGCCTGGTGCCTGTAAGCATCTCAGGCCACCGTGGGGCTCAGACCTGCCAGTCCTCCTGGCAAGGAGCCGTCCAGGCTACTTCCAATACAGCATCCGCCAGCCACAGCTAGCTGTTTAAATGTAATCAACTAGCTGATTAATTATCAATGGATTAAAGAAATTAATTAAAATGAAATGTGAATACCCAGATCTGCAGTTGCACTCCCCACCTTTCACGGGCTCAGTGGCCACGAGCTCCAGCAGCACAGATGAAGAACACTTCTGTCGTCACGGAAACTTGTCGGACACCACTGCTCTAAAGGGCAGGTCTCCAGGCCTAGCCCCGTGGCCTGGGTCAGGTGAACGATGCTGTCGAGACCTCACGGCCCCCCGTCCCAGCTTTGTCCTTGAACCCCTCTCTACAGCCACCCATAAGGTGAAGGATTTCACTGGTTGTTGGCTCATCAGAGGCTTTCAGAGGGAAGTTCAGGTGTTCAGATTCCATCCCACCTATGGGAGGAGATGGGCACGTGAGGGCACCGGGAACTGACCCTGTGGCTTTTTTTTTTCCTTTTAAATACATGAGTCATGGGACTTCCCTGGTGGCCCAATGGTTAAGACTCTGTGTTTCCAATACAAGGGGTGTGGGTTCAATCCCCGGTAGGGGAACTAAGATCTTATATGTCACGTTGCACAGTCAAAAAAAAAAAAAAGATGCCAGTCACAGGGCTGCACACTTTACATGTGCTACCAGTAACAGTATTAAGTAATTGTGACTGTCACATACTGGGTGCTTACGTGCATGCCAGACCCCAGCCTGTCCTTGCCAGGCGTCGCTTCCCCCCAGGAGAGGGCCAGCACTCGCCTTATTCACGCACTGAGCCACCTCTGGCTGGAGAGGCACCCAGCTCATTCTGTCCCTGACTCTGGGGTGATTCTGCTTGAATGCTGTCTACAAAGCCATTTCCCAACCATTCACCACAGTCTCTTGTTTCCTTTTTAATTAGAATAACTGTAACTTTTTAGTATGGCCTTAACGTAGTACTTTTTTGTCCTATTTAAACTCACCCAGGGATGATTTGCAGGAAAAGGAGACTGGGGACTCCATGACTGGGTGTTGACCCCTCCACCCCTCCTGCTGTTTGTTCTTGTTTTCTGTTTTAAATTGAAATATAGTTGATTTACAATGCTGTGTGCTCTTGCTCTTTAAAAAACAGACTTATAGATTCTCTTCATGTAAAATCTCATCATTTCCATTGGTAAAGCTGTCATCCTCGGGAAGTTATTTGAGCCCATTTGTCCTCATGATCAGATCACACAGCTTCTTTCTCCTCTGAAGAACCTGAAAAGCAGTTTACATTAAATATTAGAGCACCTGACTACCACTGGCTAATTTAATTGTGGACTTCAACGTAAGCTTCAGGGATGTTTTTCCATCCTGAGCTGTCAGTGGTATTTGCTGATGAGAGGTTTCAGTTTGCAATCCCTGGTCAATCAGTGCTTTACTCTCAGGAGGAAATTAAAGAAATCACTTGAAAATGGCTGAGAAATTGGAAAAAAAAAAAAACACAACCCAAACACGCTTGGCTCCAGCAGGCATCCTGGAGGGTGGATGGGAGGTCAGCTGAGTGCTAAATGCTGTTGCTGCCTCTCGGGCCCTCCCTTGACACCATGGCTCTCAAAGTCCCGCCGTGAGAGAAGACGGAGTTGGCTGCCTTAGAGATGACTTTCGGTGGGCTGCCGTGGTCTGTTAGAGTCATAAAGTGCGTTATGACGAGCGTTGGGGCGGGAGCAGGACTCTCTCTCGGGCTGGTCTTTAGAACAAAGAAAACAAGCTCAGTATCTACTAGGAGATCAGTTTGCGCCCGATTTGGTTTAAATGCTAAACCCTATGAAATGATCTTAAGCAGAAAAATCAATTTCCCAGAAGTCTCAGATGTACACTGGAACTCTCATATTTGAACTAAATCTAGGTAGAGTTAAATAATTGAGCTTGCTCTCTTTAAGTGCTACAAATGTATTTCACACTAGAAATAGCTCACGTGAGTCGGGCAACTCCGGAGGGTGCTCAGGCACCCAAGTCCCTCGGAGATGGGCTGGGAGCAGCTTGAGATCACGCCTGCCCTGAGGGGGTAGGGCTGGGGTGGCACCGAATCCCAGATAGCTCCTTGTCCAGAATAAGCCGGGAGAGGCAGGCACCAAGTTCACGAGCAGAGCTGGACGCTCTTGAAATGACCTGCATTGATAGAGAAGAATGCTTGGGGCTTGCCCTTGCATGTGGCATCTGAGAGCGCAAGGACCCAGTTTGGGGACCCCCAGGTCCTGCCAAGGAGCAGACAGAGATGAAGGTCACCGCTTCTGACCTCACCTCCTGACTCCCATCTCCTGCCTGGGTTGACTGGGATCTACAACTTCTCAGAGCCTCGGTTTTCCATCTGTGAAATGGGACTTCATTTGCTCCTGCACTTTTATGGGACTTCGTTTGCTCCTGCACTTTTTGATTGTCCTGGGCCCTGGGGTAGAGCAGTGAACACGGTGGACAGAGCCTCGCCTCTCTGAGCTTGTGGGTCTGTGGTGGAGGCACACCGCATGGGGTTTCCAGAACCATTCAGTCTGGGGAAGGGCTGGAAAGGAAGAACACACCCCTCTGAACAGGTGTACCTGCTTCCAAGAGAGTGGGGGGTTGAGTGAATTAGTTCAGTAAAATGCCCAGAGCTGCTCTTTCATCACATAGGCCAGTCAGAGAGAGAGGGGAAAACAGGAATTCAGGAAAAGGGAATTAAATAGAAATGCAGGGCTGGCCTGGGGAGAAGGGGGTTCCGGGTTTGTGTCCACCAAGATGTAGGCACATGCTGACTACCTCCAGCCCAGCTCACCCCTGGAGGCAGTAAGGAAGCTCTCTGGGCCCGGCTTGGGCCCCGCTGACCCTCGCGTTCCCTCTGTTCCCCTGGTCGATCTGCGGAGCATTTACAAGTGGGAAGCAGGCCAAACTCTGGCCTGAGCACGTCCCTGCTGGCGCGGGACCTGCGGGAGTGAGGGCTGGTCCAGTCTGCTCCAGCGATGAGCCAGAGGCACCCCCAGATGCAGGAGTGCAAGTGTGTGTGTTTATCGTTGGATTTCGAAGCTGGTCCTCCGGGTGCATTTATACTGAAGCCGGCGTCCCTGTGGCCAACGCATCTGGACATTTCTCCTGGCCTTCCTTGCTAGCAACCCATTCTTCTTCGGAGTGTTTTTTAACAGCTGGATGCTTGCCTTGCCAATTTAGAGTACACGGGTCCTGTCATAAAGGCATCGATAACCCGTTGCAAGGATGACGTGACCAGCGCAGCTTTGGAAGATAGAAAGCAGATGAGGGTTACTTGGAGGTGAAATGTGGTTTTTGCTGCTTACAATTGAGGCTCTGAAATCCAAGCTCCCCCTGAGTTTCAACGGCCTATATTTGTTTGCTTATTTTGGCCGCACTCTTGGCTGTTGGAATCCCCTCTCCCTCCCCTGCAGCCTGGCCAGATGACACAGGTTTAATCGAAAACCATGAATCCAAGGTTCTAGGGCCACTGCTGTCACCAACCAGCTGCGTGACCTCGACAGGCTAGTCAGGCCTCTGGCAGGATCCCTGCTTTCTGGTCTTCAAGGGAGGGCCTCGTTCCCGACTGCAGGATTCCATTGGTTCCACGGGAACGTGCTCGACTTGGAGAATTTGCTTAACACAAAATATGATCACGGGAGACCATCCAGGGTCTGTGAACCGCGAGGCAGGGAATCGGCGGGTTTGTTTTCTTTTACACCTTCTGTATTTGCAGGAAAGCACAGTCGACATCATAAGGTCGACTTTTAGCTGTCAAATCTACATTTCATTTATTTACGTCTTCCAGAAAGTGCTGGTAATACACTGATAAACTTCCATCTTTAAATAAAACCTCTGTGTGAGGAGGACTCCACTCTACAAAGAAGGCACGACCTTCATACCCAACAGCGTCCCAATAAGATGGATTAGTTGACATCAGGGGTGGCGAGAAGCACTCTCCAGCCCTGCAACGCACCGCAGTCTGCTGGGTGAAGTCGTGTTTCTGGCTTCTATCCAGCAGAAATGAACAGTAAATAAATGAAGAAGTATATTAGGCTGAACCGCTGACATTTGTATGCAGGGTAGTAAATGTTTGTAGATGAAGAGCAGCAAAAGATTTTTTAATAAATGCTTTGGTGGCGGATTTTATACTAAATCATTTCTTGACATTTCGACTAAAACCAACAGCTTAGATGATGGATCTGAGGTTCATACCATATGCATATACTCTGGTTTGATGAATCCTCCGCTAAAAGGACCTCCATGAAACTGGATTCCCTCCTGACCGGGAGAAGATTGTATGTGGAATACATTAATTCACGGAAGTCGGGGAGGACCAGGGCTGCGATCTCGCCCACACTCTGGATATGAGCTGAGGCTCATATGAACGACGGTCTCCTTGGGTTTTCAGCTGGAGCTGGACTACGCTAAATAAACTCCATAGTGGAGATGATGGTTCTATTTTCTGATGGGAATGTTTACTCAAGAAAGTGAGGCCCAGAGGGCTGGACAGGAAAGTGGGGGAGGAACGTGTTGGCGTGTGGACAGGTCCCTGTTGTCAAGGTTGCCCAGTTCTTCCTCTGAGCTGGGCAGGACCTCCCTGGCCATCCTCCCCTTTGGGCCCGCAGATGGCAAACCAGGACACATGGCTGACTCCTCGGGTCCTAGAGGTGGCCCTTTCTTGTTGCCTGCAAGCCCCAGCTGAGCGCAGCTCTTCCTGCTGGTCTGGTCTATGGGGCCGGAGCAAGTCCCTGTGGATTCAGATGCGTCCCCCCTCACTTTGGGCCATCGCCTCCCCTCCTTTCTCCTGGGGGCTCCCCTTCATCTTGGGAGCCCCCGTCATCTTCTTTTGGCAGACTCTTCCCTTTCCTTCAGTGGGGTCCCTTGCTCCCTCCTGCTGGAGCCTGCTCCTCCTGCTCCTCCGTCCTGTGCTGTCTTCCCGGGTAGCCCCACCTGCAGGGACCAGGGTTCCTCCTGGGAGGGCGTGTGGATGCCCAGAGTGCATCAGGCCTGTCGAGCATCAGACACCGATCCCTGAACCCGAGTCCCCGGGGACCAGTGTGGGAATCTGCATCCCCAGCAGGTACCACCCCTCAGTGTCCAGCCCTCACGAGGTCCCCAGAGGATGCATGGAATGGACAAAGAAATGCACGAGAAAGAAAGAAAGAAAGGCATGCTGTAACTCCTGGGTCTGAGGCCCCAGGCAACGCCTCACCTCACGTCCTATTGCTATTTTACGTGGGTCCTGTCGTCTCCAGACCTCATCCTGATCCATCACGGTGTAATAGATGAAGCCATCCTTCCAAAAAAAAATGAAAGAGCCTTGACAATGATAATTGCTGTTAATATCACTCCGGACATAGGTTTACTGTCTGATGAGTTTGGAAAATTTCCTTCTGAAACAACATGAGGACCAGTCCAGGGTTTGGTCAGCGGGTGGCGTGGCCACACTTGAAGAGGTATCTGAGGGGCCAGAAAATGCATCTGTGGTGCAAGAGGGGAGCCCCTCACCCCCGTGAAGCCGGGGTGATGCCTGCTCAGGGTCTGCTGCCTCCCGGGATGGTCGGGCTGTGTGAATACTGCAGGGTGCCACCCTGGTCGAGGGACATCAAGAGGTCAGGTCCCCAGCTCGGGCCTGCTGTGAGTGCCAGCACCTTCCTCCTCTGATTTTCCTTCCTGTTTCACATACTCGCTCTCCCTGGTGAACAGTCCTTGGCAGGTTTCCCAAGATATCAAATTCCGGGAGAGAAAATACACAGGTCATGTGTAAGGACTAAATAGAAACCCTTAGCTGGAAATGACTTTTGTCAGGTGCCTGCACAACAGCTCCGCCTTCAGCTATGAGTTAATCAGACAGAGAGCAGCGGGCAGACGTGGGCATGGGGCCCTCTGTGGCCTCCCGTGACTCCAGACTCACCTTCGGCAGGTCATGCAGCTTCAGGGGGCTGCAGCCTCTCATCTCACTAATTAGGGCCTTGGACGAGCCGCGCCAGGCTCTGTCCAGGTTGGGGAGTGAGTCCCTCTCCTCCTCCCCTCAGTCCCAGACTGCCGTCCTCTGCAACCGAGATTGCTAAGGCCTGGCCACACTTCACGTGCTTAGCAGGAATGTGCGGCTGTAACGCAATCTTGAGTCTGTTTTGCGACTTGCTTTCAGTTGAGTTCAGTTCAGTCACTTAGTCGTGTCCTGCTTTTTGCGACCCCATGGACTGCAGCACGCCAGGCTTCCCTGTCCATTGCCAACTCCCAGAGTTTACCCAAACTCACGTCTATCAGGTCACTGATGCCATCCAACCATCTCATCCTCTGTCGTCCCATTCTCCTCCCACCTTCAATCTTTCCCAGCATCAGGGGCTTTTCCAATGTGTCAGTTCTTTACATCAGGTGGCCAAACTATTGGAGTTTCAGCTTCAACATCAGTCCTTCCAATGAATATTCAGGACTGACTTCCTTTAGGATGGACTGGTTGGATCTCCTTGCAGTCCAAGGGACTCCCAAGAGTCTTCTCCAACACCACAGTTCAAAAGCATCAATTCTTCGGCGCTCAGCCTTCTTCACAGTCCAACTCTCACATCCATACACGACCACAGGAAAAACCATAGCCTTGACTAGATGGACCTTTGTTGGCAAAGTAATGTCTCTGCTTTTGAATATGCTGTCTAGGTTGGTCATAGCTTTTCTTCCAAGGAGCAAGCGTCTTTTAATTTCATGGCTGCTGTCACCATCTGCAGTGATTTTGGAGCCCCAAAAATAAAGTCTCTCACTTTCCACTGTTTCCCCAACTTGCTTTGACCTGTTTCTAATGCTAGAAACAGGTGAGTTGAGTGCATTAAAGATGTTTACTAGGTCGAAGGGTGCAAAGCTTCCTGTGTGGGCTGCAGTGACTTTTCTGGCCCTTTGGTAGGACCTGGAGGTGTCTCCCAGCCCTGGTGGGGGGAGTTTCCCATGTGTGTGCACGTTGCAGAGATGTGCCCTGAATACGCACGGGCAGAGTCCCAGGCGACGTGGGCTGGAGGTTACTTAGTAGGCCTGTGTCAGGAGAGGCGGGGCTCCGAGCCTGGATTTTCTCATCAATAAAACAGGGAGGGGGGGGGGGTCCCATCCAGCTTGTGAGGAGGAGCAAATGTGCAAATGGACACTGTAAAACTGTGTTGGCCAAAAAGTTCTGATTTTTCTGTGAGATGGTACAGAAAATCCAAATGACCTTTTTCCCAACCCGGTGTATGCACAGCATTTTGAGTGGTGCTGACCCTTATTAAGGCTGCATGATGGACTTTCCTGGTCCAGCAGCTGAGACTCTGCCCAAAACACAGGCCTTGGGTTTGATCACTACTCAGAGAATGAGACTCCACATGCAATAACCAAGAGTTTGCATGCTGCAACTAAAGACTCCACATGCCGCAGTTGACCCGCTGCAGCCAAGCGCATATTTCTTTTTAAAGCCTGCACGAGTGTTAGATAGTAATGTTATCACAATTCACCCACGATGTACACTGGCTGAGTCCCTTCAATACCTTCCTTCTGGTCACCACCCTTTCCTTGTGTTGGGAGGAAGGTCAACTTTCTGATTTCAATGGTTACCTGATTCTCTTGGTTAACTTGAGCATGGAGAAGGGATGCTGATCCATAGAGGTGGGATGCTGGGGTGGGATGCTGGTCCGTGGGGGTGGGATGCTGGTCCGTGGGGGTGGGATGCTGGTCTGTGGAGATGGGATGTTTGTCCATGGAGGGCAAAAGGCTCATTATGAGATGGGAGGCAGTGAGGAGGGAGCAAGGAGGGGGTATATGTGGCCTCACCTCTTGGGAATTTACTTTAGGGACAAGCTGGACTCGTTGTGTGTTTTGGTGTTTGGGGATAAGCTGGGCTCAAATGTCATGTGTTTGGGGTTGAGTGACCACAGTTTTAACACAGTTTGTTGATGAGCTCAGACAGCACCAAGAACAAGACAAACTTTCCCGTCAATCGGGGTGGTCCAGGCCAGGGCTGGTGCTCCTGCAGGTCCTGTGACCGTGTCTCCTCTGGGCGGCGGTGTCCTCGTATAGGACTCTGTGCCTTTGGCTCCGGGGCAGGGACCGTGAGGATGACTGCTGGTGCTCGGAACCTGGTTGCTGGGTGGGTGGAGGGGACACAGCTGCCCTAGGGGATGCTCATTCAGTGCATCTCTTCCTGAAAATGGAGGCCTGAGAGGTTTTGCCCCTACCCTCACCCACTCTGAGCTGCACCAGCCCCATTCTCGCAGTCTCCTGGGATGCACCTGTGTCACAGCCTCCTGGGCCTGTGTCACTGTTGACAGGCTGTCGTGCACCTGCTTGCACCGCTGCACGGGTGACCCACCCTGACTACACATGGTATTTTTTAGCAGTTGTGTTTTTTAAACAGTTGTATAAAGCTACAGATTATACACCATAAGTGAACACATTTTTGGTCTACATATCAGCGATTTTTAGTAAATTTATCGAGTTGTGCAACCATCACCACAGTCCTCTTCCACCCACCTCAAAAGATCCCTCAAGGCCCTGTGGAAGCCCTTCCCCGCCCCCAGGGAGACGCCCATCTACTTCCCGCCCCCAGGGAGACGCCCATCTACTTCCCGTCTCCAGGGAGACGCCCATCTACTTCCCGTCTCCAGGGAGACGCCCATCTACTTCCCGTCTCCAGAGAGTTGCCTTTTGTGGACACTTCACATCCGTGGAATCACGCCACGTGCAGTCACTTTCACCAGCAGTATTGATTACCCTCTCTCCTGGCTCCTGGCAGAAAACAATTTGTATTTGTGGTTGGAGAGTATCTGGGGGTCAGCAGGGGCTGCTCCTGCCCACACTGGCTGAGCCCCACTCGCCTGTCAGCCCCTCCTCCTTTCTGGTGTCAGTGGGTCCTCTGTGCCCATGTGTCTCTCTGGTCTCTGTCTCACCACCGAGAACAAAAGCTGTGCTCCAATCTGGTGATGCTCAGCACCTGAATGGGAACTCCCTGCGCTGCCCCACACTGTTAGTGAATATGGGGGTCTGCCCTGAGTGGGCAGGCTCCAACAGGCGCCTTTGATCCCCGGCTCCCGGCCTGTGCCATGTGTGGCGGGGTTCTGGTTTGCTTCTGGCCCTAGACTCCAGCCAAGGCAACGCGAGGTATGTGCTTCCGTGGCTCCCTGACCTAGGACTGTAGCATCAGTCTGGCCGGAGTTTCTCTCACCCCGTAGTCATACTGAGGTGGTATAAGCCGGTGGAAGCATACTGACGAAGCATGTGGTCATACAAAGGGTCCTAATGCCAGGACCATGGGCGTTTTCCTCAAACTGAGGACAGCCTCCTCCGACCCGAGGCTCTCAGCTTTGCAGCCACAGCTGCTGAATTCATGTCAACAGTCACACAAGTAACAAAGCAGATCCCTCCCCGGTCAAACTGTCTGATGAGAGCCCCGGTCTTGTGGGCGCCTTGACTGCCGTCTGGTGAGACCCAAGCAGAGGGCCAGTGAAGCCAGGTCTGGGCTCCCAACCCAAAGCAACTGTGAGATCATAAAGATGTGCCTTTTAAGTTGCCGATTTCATGGAGGTGTGGTATTGGAGCAGTAGAAAACTAATGCCTCCCTGCTGCCTGGAAGGCCGCTGTCTCAGACTTATCCCTCCTGCTGCTCCAGCCTCCCCACCCCGCCCCTACTCCCCGTCTCCTCCTCCCACCCCCCTGCCCGGCCTCACTTCAGACCTCATCTTGCCTCTGGATGACTGCGGTGGCCCCTTGCCATGTCTCAGCGAGGGTCTCTGTGGAAGTAGGGCTGGCCCTGGCAGCGCTGTGTGGCACTTCAGAAGGTCACAGTCATGGCCATCCCCAGCATCTCCTCAAACTCTCTCTCCTGTGCCTCCTGCCTGCAACCCCACGTTTGGGCCTCATGGACCAACCTGGCCACCCTTAGATGTTCTGGGCTTGTTCCACCTCTGTGACTTTGCATCTGCTGTTCTCCCTTCCTACAATGCTTTTCCATCTCTTCTTACCTGAAAAACCTCGTATTCATTATTTAAAACCCAGGCCCAATGTCACCTCTGTGTGAAACTTTCAAGGGACTCCCTGAACCAAGAGAATGTGAGCTCTGCGTGGCCGACTGTGCCCGCCTGTGTTCGCTGGCCATCACCTTGTGCTTCAGTCTATGTCCCCCAGTTCCTCCAACAGAGTCTGGATGGTGATTCAGATTTGCTGTCTCATAACAGCTGCAGTGTTGAGTGTACATTTCTAGAATAAATAGCTGACTACCTGCCTGCGTAACTGGCTGATCCCTTCAGTATACGAACCTACAGCTCTGATGTTATATCATGGGCATCTTATGGCCCCTTGATTTCCAGGGAGTTGGGGGTGTGGGTTGGATGGGATGGGGCAAAGAGAGTGGGGCGTTCCAAATGTTGAGACACATTCTGGACTGCTCTGTAGATCAGAAATGTCATGGCCATTGTTCTACTGAAGGTCCCTCCCGAGCTGGGTGCCAGTGACACCCACGGCCCCTATTCTTCATCCCATGCCCACTGTCTCAACACATGGACGCCAACCTGATGGAAGTCTCAAATGGGCATCAGGGATCTGAGAGACTCAGAACCTTTCCCTCCCTGATCACTACCACTGAGACTGTGCTCTCTTGAACTTCTCTGATGGTCCAGAGGGTAAGAATTCACCTGCCAATGTAGGGGACCTGTGTTCGATCCCTGGTCTGGGAAGATTCCACACGTGTTGGAGCAATTAAGGCTGCGTGCCACAGCTACTGAAGCCCTCATGCCCCAGAGCCAGTGCTCTGCAACAAGACTTGCTGTTGTTGAATCACGCAGTTGTGTCTGACTCTTTGCGACCTCATGGACTGCAGCACGCCAGGCTCCCCTGTCCTTCGCCATCTCCCAGAGTTCACTCAAACTCATGTTCATTGAGTCGATGATACCCTCCAACCATCTCATCCTCTGTCATCCCCTTCTCCTCCTGCCCTTGAATTTTCCCAGCGTCAGGGTCTTTTCCAATGAGTTGGCTCTTCGCATCAGGTGGCCAAAGGATTGGGGCTTTAGCTTCAGCATCAGTTCTTCTGATGAATATTGAGGGTTGATTTCCTTTAGGATTGCCGAAATGAGAAGCCTGAATACTGTAAGTAGAGAAAGCCCAAATGCAGCAATGAACACCCAAGGCAGCCAAAACTAAATAATAAAATAAATTAATGAAAAAAACAAAATGAAACTTGTTCTCTCACCTCAGGTAAATCCTGTCTTTACTGCTGTTTCTCCCCATACTCTTTGCCATCAGATTTAAGTATCATTCTTATTTATCAGCTTGTTTTCTGTGTCTGCAAGGAGACTGTAAGTCCCAGGAGAGCTGAAGTCTGTCCTTCCACTTGCATCTGCGTTCCCAGTGCCTGGGACATCATTGGCACGCAGGACAGATGGTTGAATGAAGGCGAGAGGGCACAGTCCCTGTGTTTCAGCTCTGCCAGCATCAAGGCTGCTTCCCCTTCTTCCCCTTAAGATAAAGAATACAGTCCTTACCTCCAGAAAACTTTTATGGGGCAATTCATCCCAGATTAAGGATTTAAAGAAAGCCCTCTTTTTAGAGGTTACATGTAACTCTAACCTCATCTGTAATTCTACCCTAACCCTAAATTCTAAAAGACATAATACTAACTTTTCCTCCTGGAGAAATTTATTTTAGACCGTAATTTCAGCTTCTCTTCACATGATACAATGATAAACACTGAGATCCTACAGGAGGTTTCTCTTTGGTTGATTGCAATTTCAGAGACTTAGAGCTGAAAGTGTGAGGATGAAGATGGACTTAGAACTGGGTGGTGATCCACTGAAATGGTATTATCCTCTGGGTGGAACTTAGGGCTTCCCAGGTAGCACTAGTGGTAAAGAACCTCCTGCCAATGCAGAAGACAGAAGAGACACGGGTTCAATCCCTGAGTCGGGAAGATCCCCTGGAGGAGGAAATGGCAACCCACTCCAGTATCCTTGCCTGGGAAATCCCATGGACAGAGAAGCCTGGCAGTCTGTGGGGTCATAAAGAGTTGGACCTAACTGAGCACAGCACAGCTAAAGGGTCTGACTGTGATTCTCTACGTGGAATTTGCTCCTTTACCAGCTTCTTCCTTTGTGATGCTGGATGTGGGGTGGGGGTAACTGACTTCTCAGGGTTGTTTCGATTAGTTTCACGTTCTTTGCAGAGGGAAGAGAAAATTCCCTCCCATCCACTTGTACTGAGGCTTGTTAAGCCGTGGCCTTGGGGCCAGCTGAGCATTGGTGAGAAGCGGAAAGCAGCCTGCAGCCTTGGCAGTCACCAGGCAGGGACAGCCTGTGCTTCATGGAGGGGGTCACCTTGTTGAAAACAAAAAAGCAAATCATGCTGGCATCCCAGAGCCCACTGAAATCTGCCCAGCTTGGTGTTTGGGAAGAAATCAATGACATGTAGGTGCTGGGCCCTACAGCGGGGCAGCAGCCAAGATGCAATGCAAGGGTCTTAGGGTTGCGGTTTTTTCCAGGTGATTCTTTTCCATCAGTGAGTCTGCGGAACACAATGGTAACGGCATTCTAGCTGTTTTAGGGAGCGCAAGTGAATACGGCAGCCTCTGCTTAGGCAGCCCTTTCGTATCATATGTGCTCCTTAGAAATGAAAATGAATCCCTTTGGGGTCAACTGTAGACCCCCAAGGACACCCTCCTTTGGGGTTCTGTTCCATTTTCAACAGTGAATGACCCCCTCCCCCTCCAGCAGTGATGTGAGGGTTTTCTTTGGTGGATTAGAACAAAAGGCTCCATCACGTCAACTCGAGGAGGGAAGCTGGTAAGGCACGAGGTCATCTGCGGTGTGCACGGCAACTCCAGGGGTCGCCGGGGGGTGAAAAAGTGGACTTAGGTCCCCATCAGACATATTCTCAAGGCCCTGTGCCCTAAGCCATGAAGGAGGAGATCTGTGCCATTCAAAGGGGCTCATGGATCCCTGGGCAGAGCCCTCCCCTTGGTAGGCACAGCAGGGATGCAGCCAACCCTTGAGAAATGGTGTCCAGAATGACCACCCCAGTACCACGCCAAGGAGCTCTCTAGATGGTGAGGTCCTCTGAGGCAAGGGGCAGATGTCTTCAGAGAGGACTCAGGAGTTTGATATCGATTCTTCTCACCTGACCGTGACATCTCCACTTGGCTGGACTGTCCTCTCCAGGCAGGCAGGCTGAGCGGTTCAAGAGCAGGAGAAGATTCGAGCTTCCCGCCCTTCCTCCCCATTTGGTGCTCTGCCTGGTGGTAGCTGTGCCCCAGACCACGCTCTGGATTCCAGGAGCACCTCACTCCACCCCGGAAAGCATGCGGAGTCCAGTTCTGCCTGTCCTCCTCAAGCCCTGTTTTCCGCACTGTCCTCCCCCAAATGCATTTGATTTGGTCTCTGAAGGCCCCTCTCCGTGCCCACAGAGCTGAGCCATCAAAGAGCTGCAGATGGGAGCCACCCTCTCACCATGATCACTGAGGTTGTCCACGGGCCCCCGAGACCCGGCTGGACCGATAATTGCAACCAGGATGTAGCTCTCAGATTTCTGCCAAGCCTTTCTGGTCAACGATTCTCCACGTGTCCTTCCGGGCCCCGTCCTTAATTGCCTGGTGCCAATTAACTACCTGTTCTTTTCTTTTCGGCTCCTGGAATTACTCTGCACTCTTTGCAATGATGTTTAGTAATTCTCATCGACTGTTGAGAAGCCTGCTGGGACCCTGCCAACTGATCTTAACAAGCCCACTCACTGCAGGGTCTCCCACTGGTTTCCCGGGCTTGGAATTCCTTAACCAAAGGCAGCTCTCCCAGGAGAACCTTGCGAAGGTGCCTCGTTATGAATATTTTGATGTCGGAAACGCGTTCAGCGTGCAAGTGGTTTTGCAAAGGCGGCCGGTGTGTTTGGAGGAACGGGGTGGGCCTTGGGCAAACGTGGAGCGGGGTGGGGGTTCCGATCCTGCCGCCTTCGCCTTTCATCTCCGGCCGTCTTCCTTCCGGCTCATCCTCTACCCGCTCACCCGGCTCCAGCCGCTCCGCCACACGTCGGCACCAAAGGCTCGCGCTAATTGGTGATTAGGCATTAATGCCTGGCGCGTGTTGGCTTGTTTCCTCTCCCAGATCACCTTTTCTTCCTTTTTGTATTAGTTAGAGCCTTTCATGTCTTAACAAGAGGGGCCAACTTGTAGGAGATTTCAGGCGTGCTGGGTGGGCGAGTTCTGGACTTTCGGCTCCCCTCCCAGAATCGCGGTGATCAGGTGTGTATGCACTGGGCCATGCCCGGACCTGGGACTGGTTTCCAGGAGGTTCTCAGGGCGGTTTGATGGAGATGCTGGTGGGGGTGGGGGAGGGGTGGTGGTGACCCCTCCAGACCTGGCTGCAGAGTGTAAGGGTGGGGTGCATGTCATAGGGCTCCGTGGGGTAATGAAGGATGAAGTGCCCCTTCATGTAGCCAGGCACCCCAGTCAACAGGGACACCTACAGGGACAGACTCTGGGCTGAGCATTAGGTAGGTGGAGGGAACCGCCCGTCGGAACCACACATGCTGGGAAATAAGAATCTGTCATCAGGCAAGCCGAGGGACAAGCAGCTTATTGCCCTACGAGCCTTTTTCATCGAAGAGCAGGTGAGACGGTTCAAGAACAAAATCAGTCCAATAAATGGATTGATGTGTACAGATTTGCTATAGGATTTGATTCTAGAAATGGACTTGTTTTCATCTTCCTAGCTTTCTGAGATGTGGGAGAAAAGCTACATGGAGAGAGAGCATGCTCCATCAATAAATGAACAATGTTCTCTGGGCTTAGAGTAGCAGCGTCAGTAGACTTGCTGATGACACTCTGTTGCTGTGTAGTGGGGCAGTTGACTAACTCATGAAGCTGCTATTTAAAGTGGGCATAGAGGGACCCTACATCAACACGCATGCTCAGTCATTCAGTCGTGTCCAGCTCTGTGTGATCCCATGAACTGTAGCCAGCCAGGTTCTGCTGATGGAATTTTCCAGGCAAGAATACTAGAGTGGGTTGCCATTTCCTTCTCCAGGGGATCTTCCTGATTCAGAGATCAAACCCAAGTCTCTGGTGTCTCCTGCATTGGCAGCTGTTAAGTAAAAGCTGGCACCACCTGGGAAGGCCTGCATCAACATAATAAAGGCCACACACGGCAAACCCACAGCAAAGATTATTCTCAACAGTGAAAACTGAAAGCATTTCCTCCAAGGTCAGGAACAAGACAAGGATGTCCACTCTTGCCACTGTTATTCAATGTGGATTTGGAGGTCCTAGCTGCAGCAATCAGAGAAGAAAACGAAATAAAAGAAATTCAAAGTGGAAAAGAAGTAGAAGTGTCCCGGTTTGCAGATGACATGGTACTCTACAGGAAATCCTAGAGCTGCCACCAGAAAGCTTGAGCTTATCAATGAATTTGCTGACGTTGCAGGATACAAAATTAATGCACAGGAATCGCTGCATTCCTACACACTAACAGTGAAAGATCAGAAAGGGAATTCAAGGAAACAATCCCATTTACCATTGCAACAAAAAGAATAAAATACCTAAGGATAAGCATACCTAAGGAGGCAAAAGAGCTGTACTCAGAAAACTATAAAACACTGATCAAAGAAACACACTTATTTTTAGAAAAACATTTTCTGCTCTACCTGGAAAATTGTTATTTGAACTAAAGCCATTCTGTCTGCATGTATCCTTCTTTATTTCTCCTAAAGCAGCGACTCATGCCACGTGCAGCGTTTTAGCCTCGAAGATGTTCCTCACAGTGTTGCATATCCAAATGTGTGACAGTGGTACACTGGGGAGTAAGAGAGTGTATTTTTTTCAAAGATGGAAAGAAAGGGTTTAAGGACTTGAAAATTGCGCATATTATGTTGATAAACGAAAAGAAAAAAAAAGCAAGCTGTAAAATAACATGTAGCGTATTATCACATTTTTGTTTTACAAAGGTATGTCAGTATATGTTCATGGGCTTCTCCAGTGGCTCAGCGATAAAGAATCTGCCTGCCAATGCAGGAGACGCAGGAGATGCAGGTTTATTCCTGGGTCAGGAAGATCCCTGGAGGAGAGCATAGCAACTCACTCCAGTATTCTTGCCTGGAGAATCCCATGGACAGAGGAGCCTGGTGGGCTTCAGTCGATAGAGGTGCAAAGAGCTGGACAAGACTGAAGCAACTGAGCATGCATATATGCATATATGTTCATTGAAAACAATTAGGATAATATACCAAAACTCATGGTTACTCCAGGAAGTAGAATTAGAATTAGAGATTTTTGTTTTTTTGCTTTTAATATTTTCAGTTTCTGGTTTTTTTTTTATTTTTTTAATTGGAGGCTAATTACTTTACAATATTGTATTGGTTTTGCCATACATCAACATGAATCTGCCATGGGTGTACATGTGTTCCCCATCCTGAACCCCCCTCCCACCTCCCTCCCCATACCATCCCTCTGGGTCATCCCAGTGCACCAGCCCCAAGCATCCTGTATCATGCATCGAACCTGGACTGGCGATCCATTTCACATTCATCTGCTGATAGACATCAAGGTTGCTTCTATGTCCCGGCTATTATAAACAGTGCTTCGATGAAGACTAGGGTACACGTGTCTCTTTCAATTCTGGTTTCCTCGGTGTGTATGCCCAGCAGTGGGATTGCTGGATCATAAGGCAGTTCTATTTCCAGTTTTTTAAGGAATCTCACACTGTTCTCCATAGTGGCTGTACTAGTTTGCATTCCCATCAACAGTGTAAGAGGGTTCCCTTTTCTCCTCTCCAGCATTTATTGCTTGTAGACTTTTGGATAGCAGTCATTCTGACTGGTGTGAAATGGTACCTCATTGTGGTTTTGATTTGCATTTCTTTGATAATGAGTGGTGTTGAGCATCTTTTCATGTGTTTGTTAGCCATCTTAAATTTTTTCTTTTATCCCCTGAATTTTTATTAATGTTCTCAAAAATGTTTTGTTGTGAAATTGGAAGGAAAAAAAAAAGTCTAGTTTTTGGTGGAGAACAAGCTGGAGGGAAAGTGCCATGGAGGCCAGGGAGGCAGAGAGTGTTCTGTCCCAGAATTTGGCTCCATTTCCCTGGAACTCACCAATTAGATGCCTTCTGGATGGGAAACCAGGGGAGGGCTCCTTCCTCAATCTAAAGAGCGTCTTCCTCTGCACAAAGCCAAGCCCAGGCTCCATTGGCTCCCGGTGACGAGCCGGCTTCCGCTGGCACCGAGAGTCTCTCTGTGAGTGGGCAGAGACATGGCCACGCCCGTGTACCCCGCCCAGGAAGGGAGCTTGGACCCCCACCTGATGAGACCAGATGTTGTGTTAGGGTGCCGCGCAGAGCCTGGGCCCTCCCAGCGAGCAGGATAAACTGAAACAGGACTGCCCACTAAATTAGCTGGAGGAGTCCCACTCCCAGGGGTCATGACTGTCGGCTGGAATATGCAGGTGTAGGGTGAAGGGTGAGGGTCATTAGGACCCAGGCTGGGGCAGGGCGGCTCCATAAACGGTCTCCATCAGCCAAGCAAACGCTGGTCCACAGAGCGGGGACCTTGCGAGGGGACAGTTAAACATTTTTTAATTGGATCCCACTCTCTTTTGGCACATTCATTTGGTGGTGACTTGACCTGCGATCGGAGGGGGAAAAAATGGAATTCTTTAGATGCTGGGGTGTTCCTGGCAAGGTCTGACTCTCGGGTCAAGGCAGAGGGCTGACTGCCGACAGCCAGCCAGGCTCTCCCACCCTGGCAGCCCTCCCCAGGGTCACTTCTGGAGGCCACGTGACCCCGTCAAAGTGGAACATTGCTCAAAAACGCATTTAGACGCGACTTTTGGAACAGCCTGCAATGCTTGATGGTCATTCATCCAATTACTCTGGAAATGGCCAATCTTATCCTCAGAAGGAGGTAGATTTTCTCTTTAGAAATAGAAAAAAGTCACTGGAGCGGAGTGTGATGGGAAGCCCAGAGGCTGGAGGGTGATTCTGCCCTTCCAAGCGCCTGGGAAGGCAGCCGGAGGGGACAGACACACCCACGTTTATCTGGGCAGACAAGGGCTGAGCCCCCGTGCTCACTACCCTGCTGTCTGGCTCTGGCTGGAGGGAAGCTGACGGACTGGACCAGGTGGCCCTGTGCTGGCCCCGTGAGACGACTTGCAATGACCCAGCGCTGTGTCCCACAGTGAATGATGCTCCTGTCCTATGCCCATGGCTGATTCTGGGCATTTTGTTGGTGTTTCGGAACCACACCCCTCTGGAATGATGTCAGCCCATGTCCCAAACCTCTGGATATGGGAAGATATAATATGTGGGGAAGGATGAACTTTCTCCTGTCTCATCTGAAAGTTCTAGTGTTAGACACGGGCTGCTCTCCTCATTTTGTGCTGCAAGCACATATTTTTCTGGGTCGAGAGATTTATGTGCTTCTTCCAATAAAACAGCCTGCCATTTAAAACCATGCCTGTTCTGATGCAATCAGAGCAGAGTGCATTCAGCACATGCCTCCCCAGGGGTCTGCCCTCCCTGCCTCCACCAGTTGGGGAGCGGTGGCCCCACATCCACTCAGAAGTTAGGCTGGTGTTTTTCTTCCTCTTATGAATTATTTGGACTTTATCTTTAATATATATTCAGATGTTGATCTTTTCACGAATTCAGAAAGGGCTTTTACTTTTCAGCCCCCATTCATGAGGTTTTGATGTGCTTAGGGCAGTGGTTCATGGCGGCAAAGAGGGTCTGGGACCCCTGCATGAAATTTTTGTAGTTTGGGCTGTCGAGGGTCTTGACTGTATCTCATTCTAGTTTTCTACTTCATTTAGAATTAGAAAATTTTGGAATTGGCGGTTCAGGTTTCTAGGGTATGCTTCCTCCTCCTTCTCTTCCTCTCTCCTACTCCTTCCTCTTCTTTCTGTCTCCCTCACCCTCAATCTCTCTTACAAGGAAATAATGGGGAAAGCATAGAGCACTTGGAGTCGGTGCCCACCGTGGCAAAGATACTTTAGGGAGAACAGGACAGTGTGGTCCATTTCAAGGGGCTCCAAAGCTGTTCGGGGCCAGTGGTTGACATGACAAGGCATTACCAAGGCCCCTATGATGTCACAGGCAAGAGGGGAGTGCAGAGAAGCCCTTGGAGGCACTGGGTACAGCAGGACATTGGCCTTGACCTGATGGCAGCTGACCATGGCTGGGACAGCAAAGCGTGCCTGAGGTGTCCTACTCCAAAGTCTCTTCTTGAGTCTGAAGCTGGTCCATCCCGGGGTTCAGCTTAGAGCCCTATGCTCTCTACTCCCACCTCTCATCTCTCCCCATCTGGTTTTGCAGAGGTTGCCTCTTTCTTGTCTTAATATTTTTTAATAAGAAAGCAGGGGTGCTCTATTTAAATGAATAACCAACAAGGACTACCGTGTAGCCCATGGAGCTCTGCTCAGTGTGATGTGGGAGCCTGGATGGGAGGGGAGTCTGGGGGAGAATGGATACGTGTATGTACATGGCTGAGTCCCTTCACTGTTCACCTGAAACTCACAACATTGTTGATCGGCTATACCTCAATACAAAATAAAAAGTTTAAATAATAAAAAAGAAAGCAGTGGCATTTTCTAAGGTGGGGCTGTTGACTGATTTACTGATGCCAGGAGTGAAAGCTGTCTTAAGACACTGCCTGCTCGGCAAGGTGGGTTTTTGATACTCGGAGCCACAAAGCTGGCATTGTTTTGTGAGGGTTAACTAAGATTAATGAGGAACGAAACGTAAAGCCATAAAGGATCAACATTTCCAATCAATGACTGAATAAATTTAATGTGTATCCCATCTGCAGTTTCTTTGGCACAAACGCCTGTTTCTGAAAGGCTTTGCCTTTTTTATGCTTCTAAATAACCTACCAAGACAAGAACAGTGTACATCCAGTGTAACAGTGCTTTATTTAAGGTTTATACCTCAATCGATGTATCGATCAAGAGGAATTTGTAGAATGCACAGGCGTGTTTAATAAGAGCTGGATGGAGCACCGCAAACCTGCTATTCCCAGGACTTCTCACAACTGTGAATTGCAACTTCAGCATCTTATTTGGGAGATGAAGGAAAAGGGAGAGAGAATTAATTGTGATTGGATAATGGATACAGCAAAATGGATACAGCTCTCTCACCTACCAAACTCCCAAGTCGTGAAATCAAGAATTGTCTCTATAGGTGTTCTGGAGAAACTTGAAAAGAGCAGCCTTGTGTATTAGCTTTTTAAGGGATGTGTATTTAAGCTGAGGGTAATCACTGTTTCAGGTGGGGAGCAACGGGAGGACTCTGTGCACTTGATTTCTGACATTCTGGATGTACCAGCAAGAGAGCATCTCTCTCCCTAATCACCCCGAGATTAGCCTGCAGTTGCCTCTTTCTAGTCGACATTTGAATAACAAGCTTGATGAAGCCACTTAACTCCCTCCAATTACAGGTGCCAAACGGGGTGGGGGGGTGGGATGTGCCGGACAGAGAGGCCTTTTACATGTGTGAATGGTTTCGCAGTCCAGTGTCATAATCAGATTCCAGAAATTGAACTTGCAGAAAGTTTGTGCTAGCCTTGTGGATTTTCATTTCAGATGTTGTCAACTCAAGGGCATTTGGACCAATCAATATCTGTCTGTCTTCTCGCACATAGAAAGTTGGCTATTAGAAAAGAGAGGCTTACAGCAGACTCAGCCAATACCATTAGCCCTAGCCTTAGGGCAGTTCTGTCCATGTGCCGGGGTAGGCACCTGCCCCGCCCCTCCCCCACCATTAGGGAGGCCTCTTGGGATGTCATTTGGACCGAGCGGGCAAAGAGCACTTCTTTATTCTTTCTCTTTTTTACACCCAGACTCCCCCAAAATCAATGAATCTGTTCTTTGCTTATTTTCAGAACTTTACTTCAATATAAGCAAGGACTTTCCTTCCAGCAACAAACTTGAGTAACACCATGTCAAGCTTGTGTGTGTGTGTGTGTGTTTTCTTTCTCTGTTCCAATTTGAAAAATAATTGGAAATAATATCTGATTGATGTTTCCCCTCTCTCTTTTTTTAAAAAAAAAAAAAAAAGCTAAAGATTTCCTAGATGAAAGACCTCGATCCACGGCCTTTCATGATTCTGCACTTGATTTTCTTCTGCTCCATGCATCCTTCTTCTCTGAGTGACTCTGAGAAATTAAGCAAATGGAGCATTGTTTCCTCAATCAGAGAGAACACTGGACAAATTGTCTACTGGCTGCGGTTTTGTGTTTTGTTGCTCCTGATGCTTTTCTTGTGATTTCTGTTTTGCACCAAACAGCTCCCTGATTGAGAGAACACCCTGAAGCGGTTGCGATACTGGGAAAGGAGGACTGAGGATTGGTTAGTGATGGTTTGGAGCATCTCCTGGCATGTTTCAGAATTCTGTTCAGTTTGCTGTGATATTTCTCTCTCCCTCTCTCTCTGCTTCTCATCAGAATGGCACAAAAGAGTTGAAATTGGTGCTCACTATTGCAGAGGCCCCTTAGGAAGAAAGGGGCAATTATGGTTCATTCTGGGGGAAGACCAAAGCATCTGGGGCCAGCTGTTGCCATGTTGAAGCATTCCCAATGCCTCTGTAAGTCCAGAGGCACAGTGGGAGTGATGCAGAGCCTTTGGAGTCCCCAGGAAACTGCAGGAGAAAACTCAGGGACCTGGAGGAGACCAGAGACAGGGAAGGGCTGGGGCAGCAGGAGGCAGTTGTGTCCCGACAGAGGAAAGAATCAGTGTTGGAAGCAGAGAGGGGATGTGAATATTGAACACATGGTCCAAGAAGATGGCGTTTTCCGTGACTGGAACCACATAGAGTGAGTGTGTATCTGCAAGAAATATCATTAAGATGAAGTATTCTTCAGAGAGACGGATGAATCAGAGAATTCAAGCAGGTTTGTTGGCTCAAGCCAGCCCTCTGATACCTGACCCATCTGTAGGCAGAGAGGGCATCCTCTACAGGAAAGACATCTGTTGGCAGACAAAAGTAAAATGTGAATTTCCTTTCAATTTCCTGAGAGAGCACAATACTTTCAGTTCTCTCTTTTAATGCGATGCTGGATTGCTTTCTCCCTGACAGTTAGTTGCTACAGAGAGAGTGTGGGCTGCTGCGCAGCACAGACATACTCTTTATTTCATCGTAATTAGCAAGGGTAATTTTCTGGCATGGCTCCGGAATGGTCCATGAGGGGTTTTCCTATTTGAAAGCAGAGGAGAGCTCAAGGTGAGATCCTGAGCTTCAGTGACAAAGACTGGTTCGAGTCTGGAGCTGGGATGGTGATGTCGGGACACAGGTTGGGTTACTGGCATTGCTCAGGGCTCAGGGCAAGTGTCCTTACTGGGTTCCTCCTCACGCCTCTCCTGGGGCCTTGGTCAGGGAGAGGTCATGGGGTCTGGAAATCCAGTGGCCTTATAAGGTATTTGCCATCTAAAGGGCTCCGTCGAACCAACTTCTGTTTTGAATGAGGACATAGATCCTTCGTTCAGAGATTCCCTGTCGCTGTCCCTGACCTGAAGCCCATCAGTCGCTGCGGTGCTGTAATTCTTTGTGTTTAAGTGCATCTCCCTGCCCAAGCAGTAAGAACTAAGCTTGTGTGTTTTGTTCACCTTTGCATCTTCAGTATCTGCCAGGGCAGCTCGCAGAGGGGTCCCTCAAACACGTGAGCCCAAGCATGTCACTGAAGGCACTGTTCAGTCCAGCTGACTTTTGAAAAACATTTTTCTGACTAATTTATCTTTGACTGTGCTGGGCGTTTGCGGCTGCATCGGTTTTTCTCTGGTTGTGGGTGCAGGCTTCTCCTTGCGGCGGCTTCTCTTGTGAAGCACGGGCTCTGGGGCTTGTGGCTTCAGCGGCTGCGGTTCCCGGGCTCTAGAGCAGGGCTCAGCAGTTGTGGCACACGAGCTTAGTTGCCCTGTGGCGTGTGGGATCCTCCTGGGCCAGGGGTTGAACCCATATCTCCTGCATTGGCAGGTGGATTCTTTACCACAGAGCCACTAGGGAAGCCTTTTTATTATTATTTTTTTTAATAGCAAGACTTTCTCAATAAAGGAAGCAGCGTCCTGTATCAGACAACTTGTGGGCACCACTGCTCCTTGGACTAGACTTTAAGGGATGCTGGTCTAACAGGCAACCCTGTTGCTTGTCTGGATCTAAAGGAGATACTGCAAACCACCCCATCCCATCTCCCTTGTGAGGAGGGGTAGGGATGGCACTGAGGTTGAAGCAGTCCTTGTGTCTGTCTTGTGATCATGGGCTTGACCTGGATGTGGTCATGTGGCAAAGTCTAATCTAAGTCTAACCAAACTGAGAGAGTAAAAATAACTCTTTTTCTTCTGATGGACGACTGGGATGGTAGGAGGCTAGCAGCTTCCAGAAACCCTGGTTTTGGCCTTCAGAGAAGCTCAGCTGTGAGAATAAAACCAACCTGCGATTCATCGGGTCGCGAAGAGTCGGACATGACTGAGCAACTGAACTGAACTGAACTGAGTAGAAGAGAGAATGGGAGGGACTTGGCTCCGTCCAGTCTTAGATCCAGCTGTCCCCACCCACCTGTACGCTTACCCCTTGGGCCAGGCATCCTCCCTTTTCCCCAGCTTGTTGGAGCTATGCTTCTGTCATTGCTGTGAAAAGTGCCTTGAGGAAAGAAATCTCAAAATTCCAAGGGAGCTGTGGAAGTCTGAATTTTTAAGCGAGTCCTTACTTTTTAGAGTATGATTCCTTTTAAAAGAGGGGACTTCCACGGTCCAGAAGATAAAGAATTTCTATAGCTACCATGTGGTCTTTCTAAGCAATTTGAAAGGACTGTTTCTCAAATTATTTAAACAGTCATTCCTTTGAATTATTCATTTTCCAATGTATATGTGGTTTTTGGCAAACAGGAGACAATTTGCATTCATTAGTGCTATTTAAGCAAATTCCCCTGAAATCTTTCATTTTCAGATAAACATGAAACTTCTTAAACATTAGAGGGGACGCACACCTGTGTTTCAGTGTAACTTCCTCTTTTCTGAATAACATGAAGGGCGTTGGAAGCAAAATAGTCTTCTTCCAAAATAGACTATTTTGGAAGCAAATAGTCTTTTGAAAACAAAAAACTTTGTTTTCAGTGCAGTTGGATTCCACAATGCTTTTTTTTTTTAACTACAAGAGACAATGCAGTGGAGTTAAAAAATAATGAGACCAACTTCATGATCAGAATCATTAACCTGACACTCAAAGCAGGTAGTTTGGAGCCTCAATACAGTTTATTTTCCTTTAAAACTGTTTTGAAAATTAAATTCCCTATAGCTGTGTGTGTGTGTGTGCGCGTTTTAATATATCATTGAGCCTAAGCTGCAAAATGAAATGATTTTAAGTGGAAGAATAGAACTTTATCTGAAATTGCTACTAAAGTCCGCCTTCTGAATGTCCACAAGCATTATAAGGATACTTAGTAGACCTATATTTTTTGTGTCTGTTTAAAATACTTTTCTTTGAAGAAATAAGTTTGATCATGATCTAGAATAGTCTTGCCCAGATTCTGAGGTCAGGTTGGAACCCCTTCTGCCTTCCAGCCCGGGAAGCCCTGGAGTGCACCCCTGATCCCTGATGCCCGGTCAGAGAACCTCATCTCTGTAGCACTAGGGCTTGTCTTGACAACCGGTTCAGGGCCCACTTTGGGCTACAGAGAGTCCTTCTCTGGGCTTATGCTGGAGCTTGCAAGAAGGAAGCTCGCTTTCCCTGGGATCGGCAATTTGAGGACGTCAGTCTGGAGTTGTAGAGAGTATCTGCCTGAGGCTACAGTCAGAGGAAGCAGGGTTGGAGGATGGAGCTGTCCGCCTGACTGGGTTGAACCTTGGAACTCAGTCATATAGGAAGTCATCCTGACTCTTCCCCTGGACTCTCCAAGTTATCTGAGGCAATGGTTTACCTTTTGTCTTAAGCTAGTTTGAGTTGTCCTTCTGTTAGTTTTGTCCCAAACTGGCAGCTACAATGTGATGGGGTAGAAATTAGAAAACACATTAGTTTTTATTTAACTTTTGCCAAATTTCCTAGACACGTTTATGTGTCTGTGCTGTTCTAGGAAAGTGTGTCTGCTTGTCTGAATCCTAGGGTGGAGTCAGTCATTTCTTGTTGGGTACAGGATGCACTGATGCCTTTATTTTATTTTTTATTGCCCCAAAGTAACTACAGACTCAAACAATAGGGTCAGTTTCTTGCCAGGAGCATCAATAATGTTTGCAAACCCTGAAGATTGTAAGATAAACAAACCGTTTAAAACTTGCAGTGGAAATGATAAATAGACTGAGAATTGGAGTCAGGGTAACAAAAGTGGACATTTAGTGGGTGAAATTCTTCAGTTATAAGAAGCTGCTGTACACCTGGAAACCACAGTCTTGAGTTGGGGCCGATTTGTCATCTGGCTTTTGTATCAATTTCCTTGAGTTCTGGCAACTCCTTTCTGCCTCCTCCTTTCTGTGTTTGTGAAGCTGGGGGTATATGTGATACACACCACCAGGAAATGATAGGAATACTAAACTTTCGCAGTGTTTCAAAGCATTTTCACGTCTTTACATCTGTTTTATCCCAACATCTAGACATGATCTTCTTGTCTGTCATAGGCTGGAAAGAGCAGGGATTGCCCAGAGAAGGGCCACATTATGCAGGGAAAATAATGTGACTGGAAGAGAAAGAAGGGGGTGATCCAGAATGACATACCTGAGCTGGTTATATTTCTGAGACTGGAAAACAGCTTTCTTCTGCTACAGTGATCCTTGCTTTTTAGAGGTGAAAACACTGGTGTAAGAATCGGCTTACTTCCACTGTGATTGACTTGGCCATTTGGGCTTTGATCTGTGTTCCTGGCTGGCTCTACAGAGTAGCCAAATCTAAGAATGGAGCAGTGTCATGGGAGGAAAGGGCTGGGGAAGTGCAAACAGGACCCAAGGCAGAGGAGACGGCAGAGCAATTCTTCAACTATGAAGTTTCAAATGGTCAACTGGTCAACTTTTATGATGGTTTTGGGGGGGCAGAATCTTATCCTGTTGTGATGGCTAGTTTTTTAGGAAACTGTATTTTATTGTGAAATTACTGCAGATTTGCATCAATTGTAAAGAAATGATACAGAGAGCTTCTGTGTACACTTGGCTTCATTTCCCTCAGTGGTCCCATTCTGCCTAATTGTAGTACAATGTCACAATCAGGACACTGATTTTGACACAGGCCATTGACCCTGTTAAGACTTCACTAGTCTTACACCCACTTATGTGTGTGTGTGTGTATTTATGTGTGCATTTAGTTCTATGGAATTTCATGGGTTTGTGTGATCACCATCACAGTCAAGATAAGGAAGATCTCCACCGTTTGAAGATTCCACACTGAAAAATTTAGGGACTTCCCTGGGGCCAGAGGTTAAGACTTCAGCTTCCAGTGCGAGGAGTGGTTTGATCCCTGGTTGGGGAGCTCAGATCCTGCATGTCTCATGGCCAAAAAAAAAACCCAAAACATAAAACAGAAACAATAGGGTAACAAATTCAATAAAGGCTTTAAAAATGGTTCAGATAAAAAAAATCTTCCAAAAAAAAAAATTTAAATCTCTAAGCATTTTTGTTATGGTCTTAAGTGTGATTCTGTTTACTATTTGGAGCCCAGCTTTTACATGGAAGATTATGGGAAATAGGATTTGGGGTGCTGGTTCTCAGCTCTACTGAGACCCATGCAGAAGGCTGCCCTGTGGTTCCCACTGTAGGTTCCCGGAGATGGTGCAGAAGGGCTCCGTGTCCGGGAGGAGCAGCCCCTTTGGGCTTCTCTGCGTGAATCTTCCTCCTCACTGGTCGTGCACCTGCAGGGAAACCACGGGCTCTTCGTGCTGAAACGCCAGTGCCCTGCCGTCCGCCATGCTCCACAGCTGTCAGCTCACCTGCCTGCAGCCTTCTCACATTTACTTAACTTGATGTACAGGAAGCACGGAAAATAATGAAAATTCTTTGCAAACTATTGATTTTCTTCTGCATGCACCCAAATATTCCAAAGAGCATAGTTGTTTTCAGTCCATGCCATTCTCTGGGCATATTTTCAGCATAATGTATGTCCACCCATGGCTGATTCATGTCAATGTATGGCAAAACCCACTATAATATTGTAAAGTAATTAGTCTCCAATTAAAATAAATAAATTAATTTTTAAAAGTGGTGAATTTAGTTAGGGGTTCTGAAACCCAGTGTACCTGGTTCTGTGACGGTCACTTCCAGGCGCCTGTCCTAAAGCCTCCTTCTTTGTACCATGCAGTCACCTGGTCCATCTGAATCTCAGCTCCCCATCTGCAACTCTCACACCCACACAAAATGCCTTACGCTCCTGAGTCCCATTTTTCTTTCATATAGAATTAGGCGTATCTTGGGGACTTCCTTGGTAGTCTGGTGGTTAAGACTTCAGATTTCCAATGAAAGGGGCACAGGTTCAATCTCTGGTTGGGGAACTAAGATCCTACGAGCCATGTGGTGTGGCCAAAAAAGTATTAAAAAATTAGGCATATCTTAATATTGTAAAGATGAAATGAGTTAATGTTCACAGAGCAGGTTCTTAATGAATGCTAGTTATTTTCATCTGTCAATGATCTAGCATCTCCCACAGTCAGGCATTTGTTGGGTGGTAAAGATAGAGAAATAAAGCCATCCCTACCTTCACGAGAATCACAGTCTAATCGGTTCCAACAATTATAATAGAGCCTGTTTCGTGCTAGGAGATGCATTCCTTTCCAGGGAGTCCAGGCTTGTTGGAAGCCAGGGAAAGTCTTTCTTGAGTAGGTACTTTCTTTGTTTATCTCTTGGATCAGATTTTGAAGGACCCAGACTCTGAAGAGAGGGGATGGTGTTTGAGGAAGAGAGGAATGTGTACTCAAGGTCTAGGCTTGGAGCATAGGAGCAGCAGAGTGAAGACAGATGCATGGAGAAGTCAGCAGGGACCAGAACCCCACAGCCGCCTTCTAAAGTCACACTGTCCAACATGGGCTGAGTTCTGCTGGCAGAGGGTCCTCCTGCAGAGCTCAGATCCGGCATCCAAGCTGATTGGGCTCAATACCAAGACTTCATGGTCTCCTTAAGTTACAAGACCCCAGGTCAGTTCAGAGCCCTATCTTGTGTCATGAGGATCCCAGCCCCAGGCCACAGGAGACTGACTCCAGGTCCACTTGGCCTCCAACCCGCCCTGAGTCCTTGGGCAAGTCATGCTGTGGACTAAAGAGGCTGGGTCTGCTAGCTTCCACAGTTCCTAACAGAGCTAGGATTCCTTGAGTCTCAGTGGTTTTTCCATGATCGCAGAGTGAAAAGGTCAAGAATAGTATGAAAGCAAGTGTGTTCTGTTTCATGGAATGCTGTACTCCGTATCAGAAACTTCAGCCCAAAACAGGACCCACCGAGGGTCTTGAAATCAAGCTATCTTCTTGGCCAAGACAAATCCTATTGATTACAGTCAGATCCTGATTAATATGACCCAGAAGTGGGGTTGCGGGCTCACACACTTGGGAAGTCTGAAGTGAAGGCTCCCGTTCTTCACACGAGGTGTGGGGCTGTGCATTTGGGAATTCTTGGGCCCTGTGTCCAAGAATTTGGAAAAGGGACAGTATCTGTGGGTGTGTTTTTGTTGCATGGATATATTGATTTGTATTGTATCTTAGATCCACCTTTAAGGGATATTATGTGATATTTGTCCTCCTCTTTCCTATTTATTTTACGTGGATGGATATAGGCCATCCCTGTTGCGGCAAACAGCATTTTTAGCGGAGGCGAACACTAAACGTAGGGTGGACAGACAATAAGTCCTGCTGTAGCGGGAGGGGGGGCTATATTCAATATCTGAAACAAACCTCTATGGATAAAAAAGTAAAAAATTATATATATATGTATGTATAACTGAGTCACTTTGCTATAGAGAAGAAATTAACACAATATTATAAATCAATTATACTTCCATAAAGGCTTCCCTGGTGGCTCAGATGGTAAAGAATCCTCCTGCAGTGTGGAAGATCTGGCTTTGATCCCTAGGTTGGGAAGATGCCCTCAAGAAGGGCATGGCAACCCACTCCAGTATCCTTGCCTGGAGAATCCCCATGGACAGAGGAGCCTGGTGGGCTACAATCCACGGGGTCACCAAGAGTAGGACACGACTGAGCGCCTGAGCACACATACTTCCATAACATTAAGAAAAGTGAGGGGACGGTCTTTGGTTATGACGTGCCCTCATGCTGTGCACGCCCCCTAGGGTGGCCACCCCATCCGTTTTGGGCCCCTCGCAGGACAACCCTTTGGGCTGAGCTATGGCTGGACTTGGCCTGCTGTGCTTGGGGGCACGCAGCAGTCTGTCCTGTGGACTGGTCTCTGGCCGGTTCAGGTCGGGGCATTCTTGGCCAGGCTTGGGAAGTAGGACACTCAGTTCTCAGATTCTCTTTGGCCACTGTCTTGCTGTGACCTTCTCAGACTCCTGAGTCTGTTGACCTACCTGCCCCTCCTTCAGAGAACCTAAGGCTATAAGACCAAGCCTTGTTTTGATGGCTGCCCGTGGTCAACTGAGCAATATCCCAGGCCAGCAGTACCTGTGTAGGAGCCGGGTGACGGCACCCTGGCAGAGACCAGCCAGTACCTGCAGGAGGCACGTCCACTCTGTCTTACCAGCCTGGCATGCTGCTGGCACATGCAGCTCCTCCTGGAGGTGGACCCCCAGGATGTCCTGCTGAGCTGTGATCTGGGGCTCTTCCCTCCATGAGACCCAGAGCATCTGCCTTCCCCATTGCACCTCCACATGTCTCCACTTTTCAGGGACACCTTTGCTTAGATCATGCCTCTAATCAGCCTTGTCATGTTTGGAACGTGATCCTAAGCTGTGAATCCTTTGCACACCCAACCACGTGTTCTCTGTGGACCTGGGAGCCTCCCTGCCTCTCACTGGAATGAAGGTTCCTCTGCGTGGAGGGGGTTAGACCAGTCTGTTGCCTTCTGGGAGCTGACAGGTGGACAGAGCCCTGGGGGACTTTGAGCTCTAGCAGATGAAAGTCTAACGGCCCCGTGGGCTTTTGTGTCTCAGCCGTGGACACACGGTGGCTCATCCATCTCCTTGCACCAGAAGAGGAATGGAGAAACTCATCTCCCCATTTCTGAGAGTGCCTCTCTGGGCTTCTGGTCTCAATCAGCCTCTTTTCCCCCACACTCGCCCTTCAAGTGCAATTTCAGACTTGTCCATTCATAGATGGTGTGGTTTATCGGTATGAATTGATACTTCTGATTCTAAGAGTAAGGTCTGCTCATTATCAAATACTTGACAACAAAGACAAGCACACAAAATAAAGTCACCCATGTATCTGTCTTTCCAGGTTTTGTTTCCTGTACCTCCGTGGGCAGGCAGCTCTCATTCATATATTTGGGGACATCTCCCGTACACTATCTAAATGCTCCTGCCTTTGCTCCTGTGTCTCCACTGAGGATGCTTCCCTTCCCGAGTGCCCATTCCAAGGCACCTCTGTTCCAGGCCCTGTGCTCCCTGCAGACCTTCTTCTCTGGCCATGGCACCTCCTCCTCTGAGATCCTGCTTGGGCCTGGCATTGGGTTTCAATCCACAGACACACTGGCCTGTGCTGTCCTCTGACTTTATCCAAACCTCTGTGCCCAGGACCACCTGCTTCTATTTCTTCCAACATCCAATAGCATCTAACGCAGGGGCTAGAAAAAGGGTTCGTTAACGAGATAGATAAGGATGTTATTGAGGAATGAGAAAATTATGAATATATTCATAAACATGAGCCTCTTCATTAATAATTGCTATCTCAGCCACTACTATCTTTGATGCTCTTTGGCGAAAATTAATGTGCTTCATGATTTTTATTCCTGGGAAAGTTGACCGTGCCCTTTACCAAGCCTGGAGCTTTCAGGAGGTGTTTCAGGAGGACTGGAAACAGACATTTCCACCCGCTTGCGTCTTGCAAGTGTTCTTTGTAACGGGCACCGAGCAAGCTTAAGCCCAGGGGATTTCTCAGGCAATCAGTCTTAGTCTTCTGGCCCATCTTCCCTCTCCTCCTCTGGCAGATGTAAGAAGAGGGGCTGGAGGCATACAGAATAGACTTGGGGGGCAGGTGCCCTTTCCCTGGGGTAACCTCTTTTAAAGACCTTCCTTTCACTGCAGAAAAAAGTGACAAAGAAAATGTGGTTATGGGGTGTGTTTCAGAGATCAGTGCCCTGCTACACGGCCGGGTTAGACCCACACCCGTGTTTTTAATGATCTGACCCAGCGGAAATCTCCTGGTTACAAAGAGGCTGCTTTAAGAATTTTAAAAAACCTAATAAATAATTTGTTATAACCGCAGGGTATCACGTTACCATATTACTTATTATGGAACTAGGATAATATTTAAATTGCTTATTTACGGCATTAAAATAAATAGTGGTTTGGGCATTCTGGCAAAGCTGGGGATACATATGGTGGTTCCCAGCCCCAGCCCCCCAGCTTCAACACACCCTTCCATCCTACCAGCTCCGGGCTCTCTCCCCATCCACAATCACTCCATTAGGCTATTAAGGTTCAGAAGGTGCGACACGCCTGACCCCTGAAGGCATTTGCTACTCATTTTTCAAAACCTTTTCTAATACCTGTAGGTCCCTTTCTGGGCTGACATTTGACTGCGCGCCTTCAGTGGGGTCTACCGGGGAGCTGTCCCTTGAAGCCCACTGGCCTGGCACCTCTTGCGGCCACTCACCGGGGTCCTCTCAGATCTCCGAGGGGGGCGGCAGGCAACACAGTGAATTAGATATCAAGAAAATCAGATCAAATGGCAGCCTGGTCGTCCCCCACCCCCAGGTAAGGAGCGGGCTGGGGAGCCGGGATCGCATCTGAGCAGGCTCTGGCCTTCCCCGGTTCATGCAGGGTGCCGGAGCCTTGTTCTACCAAGTGGCCCCCACTTAAGCCCCACTAATTGGGTGGGATTGCTGCAGTCTGATGAGTCATAATTAGGATGCGGCGGCTCCAGGAGGAGCCGTCTTATTGGGCAAAAGGTCGGGGACTAATGACTGCAGGAGTGGAGGGTTTTGTTGATGCTGGGACTTGCTGCTGGAAAAAAAAATACGACACTCCTGCTGCCTTTCTTAGGGCATCAGGCACTGAATCTTTCCCCTCATTTGATTCACTGACCTCTCAAGTGCATCATCACCCCGAGGGCTCCGGGCCGTCCGGCAACTGTTAAGCCCCTTGGGTTGATAATCTCCTCCCGCGTTTGCCCTTAACACCAGGCGTACCACCATTAGCCGCAGCTGCACCGGTGCTCATTAGAGGCGATCGATGCCGACCAGATAAAGCACTCTGCCGCTCCCCACCTCCCGTCACTGCAGACCCACAGGCCTGCCCACGCAAGCCTCCCTGTCAGCTACCCAAAAGAGGGGGCTCTGTTTTGAAAAAAATAAAGAGGGGGAGAGGAGGATGAAAAAGGAGGAGGGGAAAGTCCATATTTACCTTCTTGGTCTCAGGATGCTGTTGACTGTCTAGAAGAAATGTTATTTTCACTGTGATGTGAAAATCGCCCATCTTTGCCTCCTGAGACTCCTGGTGTCCAGGCAAGGCCCAGAGAAAAATGGTTCCTGAGGGAAGAAGGACGGGCTAAGATGGGCGGGACGTGGTATTGAAGCTGGACCCAGTTGCTGTTGGGTCTCTGCAGACCACGGAGGTCTGGGGCCATGGCCGGCAGTAGTGGCTGGAGTCCTGCTTCTTGCCAGAAGGTGTTGCCAGAGAGCCTGGGAACTCGGGCTGGGAGTTGGGCCCCAGGGGGAGCTGGAGGCAAGAGCGGTCTCAGGGTGCCCCCCACCCCACCCTGAGTCTGCTCAGCCTCCCAGACTTCTGCAGCTTGGCATCCTGTCCCAACAGCTGTGTCAGGATGCCCACTGGACGGTTCTTCACCGTGGTGGGCTGGGAGGGACCTGGCCCCTCACTGGGTGAGGAGTGGCCTGCCTTGCTCACTTGTGGGGTGGCAGTGGCAGCCAGGCACCCCCCCTCCTTTCTCTCAGGTGCCGTTGGGACCTCCTGGCTGCACAAACCCATCCATCCTTACTCCATGGGAAGGGCCAGAGAGATGGGAACATGGAGGACACCCCAGGAGGAACCAGAGATGACAGGAGCATCCGGGGCCAGAACATTCAAGGGGTTTCACCTACGTTTTTCCACACGTGGGGCCGTTTGGAATGAATACCTGACCTAAATCATATCTTTTCCTGATGGAGGCAGTGCTCCCTTGAGAATTACTGGAGACAGTCCCAACCAACCCGGACTGCTGACCCCTACCGTGGAGAAGTTAGGCGGGGACAGAAGAGTCTTGTGTCAGGAAAGCGCCAAGACCCTACCAGTGGCTGTGCCAGGCAGAGGATAGGGACTCTACTCCTGGAAGTGCGGGCCCCCCGAGCAAGCTCGGGTAGGCACTCTCCAGACAGAGGCGAGTCCCTATGGGGGATGACACCCTGCTCTGGTTCCCCAGCAGTCCCACTGCAGGGCAGGTCACTCTTAACTTTCCCCATGTCCTTTAGTCTGTGCCTGGAATGTTTGTTTAGTGACAGAAGCCATAACACCAAAAAAAATGGGTGAAAAAAGAAACCTTCATCTGTAAGGATAAGCAGAGAGAGAATAGTGACTCATGACAAAAAAACAAAACAAAAGCAAAAAACCCAGGAGTCCTGAGCAAATATCCTTCCACGAAATAAAGTAACAGCAAGGCATAGGAAATTCCAGAAATCTGCAAGTTTCTGTTTTTAAGCAAGATGGCGGTGACCCCGCAGCTATGAAATTGGAACGGGCAGTTTGGAAGGTGGCAAAAACAAGACCCTCAAAGGCGGTTTACAAATAAAGAATTGCTGACATCTAAAGGGCAGCTTCCTAATTGTGGAAAATTGATTCAGTGAGTTGGAGGTGAACTTGAGAATTTAAGGAAGCTCAGAGAGTAGGTATAAATAAATAAATTCATAAAGGAGAAAGTAGGAGACCTGGAAAGGCAAGAACCAGGAGCTGTACAATGGGAATTCCTGAGAGAGTAGAGTGAGCAGAGAAGCCAAAATAATCACCGGGGAATCCAAAGAGCTCATTGAGCACCAGGCACAATTAAACGAACCTGCATTTCCAGGTAAAGGAAAGTATACATCCAAGCTGAAAAACAATTTACCTCCAAAGAAACAGGAGCTGCACTGCAATTAGCCTCTTTTGCCTACAACACATCCAAATCAATTTCACTTTTATTTGAAAACAGCTCTTATGCAGCCCCGCTTAAGACTTCCAATGGTTTTGTTTACTTTGTTAGTTGTTTACCTGAACAATTTACCTGAGAAAAATTCAGTTCCAATACTCCTCTACTTCTGACCATAATTTGTTCCTTTGGATAAGTGGGATAAGTTGGTAGACTCATCTGCAATAATTAAAAAAAAATAATGCATCACTGTTGAATGAGTTTTTATGGAAAAATATTTTGACCTGATTTTCTGTATTGAATGTGCTGTATTTGGGTGCATCTGGTTAGCCTGTGAGATCTATAAGGATGAACTGCAAAGCTGTGTGCTGTATCCTTGACTTCTCTCTTCCCTCATCTGGCTAGGTGATCATGGTGTGTATGTCAACTGGAGTTGGCAACAGTAAAAGGTGTCCTCAGATATGAAAGGCAAGTGAAAGTCATTTAGTCATATTGACTCTTTGTGACCCCATGGACTATACAGTCCATGGAATTCTCCAGGCAAGAATACTGGAGTGGGTAACCTTTTCCTTCTTCAGGGGATCTTCCCAACCCAGGGATCGAACCCAGGTCTCCCACATTGCAGATGAATTCTTTACCATCTGAGCCACAAGGGAAGCCCAAGAATATTGGAGTGGGTAGCCTATCCCTTCTCCAGTGGATCTTCCTGACCTGGAATTGAACTGGGGTCTCCTGCATTACATGTGGATTCTTCACCAAATGAGATATGAGGGATATGAAAGGAACCTGGAAAATATACCGTGTGTGTGTTCTTCCTCAAGAAGGTACTAGAAGCCACTCTGCAGTCAACTACAAACATTGTGCATTCATTCCACCCCTCCAGAGTCAGGCCCCAACAAGAGTCCTTTTGCCTGGTCACTGGAGCCAGTAGACCAAGACCAAACCAAGTTAAGCTCAGAAGCAAAGGAAACCTTTTTTTTTTTTTTAATGGACATTGAGGTCAAGCTCTGGTTTCATTAGTCTCTTTCTAAGCAGCCCAAGTGGAGAATGGGTTTTATTTTATTGGCCATGCCACACGTGGGATCTTAGTTCCCCTCCAGGGATTGAACCCTTGTCCCCTGCACTGGAAGCACAGAATCTTACACACTGGACTGCCAGGGAGGCCCCAGAAAGCTTTGTCCTTTGATGGAAGGATGGAGAGGTGTAGCTGCTCTCGCTCCAGAAGGTCACACTGGGTGCAGCGTGTCTGCACACGGCCCACCCCCGCCATCTTGAACTGAGTGTCAAGGGCAGTGCTTCTGCACACGCCCCTGAGCTGAGGGGTGTGCACAACCATTTGCACCAGGAACCAGGTCTAATGGGCCGTGTGCAAAGCCTCTACAATTGACCCCTTGTGAGCAAGTGACACCAGACTAAGCCCAAAGGAAAAAAAGGTTAGGCTTGATTTTATTACCCAGGTTCTATTTTTCTTTCCCAGGAATCGTTAATGGAGTTTGCTGGTGACAAAGTTACAGTGGAAGAGAGATAAACAACAGACCCAGAAAAACATGCAGAGTTTAAGTAACTGGTCATATGATTAACAGCAACTCATATACAAAAAATAATTTTTGAAGGCAAAAATGGATGTTAGACATAGATTAATTATCTGGTTTAAACTTTTAGATAGTAGCAAAAATTGGGAAATTGGGCAGAGCAGAAAAAATAAATGTGTATTAAATTTCTGTTTTACTTGGGAACAATCTTGGACAATATCTCAGTGTTAATGGAAGCCAGAGAAATATACGTGACTTCTTAAAAAGCAATGTGTGAAGAGCCATACATGGAATAAAAATAAGACTCATACTTTCCAAATTACTAAAGAAAAGAAAAGAGCTATGAATAATGTCTTTTTAGCAAACAATGCATAAAAGAAAACAATAAAGAAATATTTTACAAAAGCGTAACAGAAATACGTCAAGAGATAAATATGACTAAGACCAATCCTCCAAAGGACAGACTTTCAGACTTGATTGAGATACAGAATCAAATTAAAATCTATTGACAAGAAGCACATCTAAAATAAAAAAAAATATGGAAAGATTGAAAAACAATGGCTGGATAAAGGTGTACCAGATAAATACAAATAAAAATTGAAAAGTGATATCAAGTTAGACTTTAAGAGGTTTCAAGTAAGATATTTTTACAGTGATAAAAGGTAAATTTACCACAAAGATGTAATGAACAGCAAACCCTTATGTATAAAATAATTATTAGAATATGTAAGCTAAATTAAAATTATAAGAAGAAACTGCCAAAGACATAATTAAAATAGTGAATAACTTTAATATGCAACCATCAGTATCAGACAAATTGACAAAATAAGGAGATATAAATTAAACACATGTAATAAGTAGAGCTTATTCAGTATTTGGGAGAAGGCAATGGCACCCCACTCCAGTACTCTTGCCTGGAAAATCCCATGGATGGAGGAGCCTGGTAGGCCGCAGTCCATGGGGTCGCTAAGAGTTGGACACGACTGAGCGACTTCACTTTCACTTTTCACTTTCATGCATTGGAAGAGGAAATGGCAACCCACTCCAGTGTTCTTGCCTGGAGAATCCCAGGGACAGGGGAGCCTAGTGGGCTGCCGTCTATGGGGTCGCACAGTTGGACACGACTGAAGCGACTTAGCAGCAGCAGCAGCATTCAGTATTTAATAAGCTATAATGAAATTTATACCATACAAAGAAAGAGGATAAGACCCATGATATATTTGTATAAGCTGATGACTGAAAAATCTTAATCACACAAAAAAATTTATTGATTTCTCTTAAGGAACAAACTGTCCAGATCACATCCCATAGGTTCAACATATGAATTTTAATAACAAAAATGTAACACAAATCACAATACATTTAAAAAATTAGAATGATGCTCTCCTGGTAAATTTTAGATGATAGAGAAACTCTATAATTCTAGAATACTTAAGGACACATAAAACAATTGAGATGAAGCCTAAAATTAATTCGAGGTCAAATGCATTAAGTATGTTTGTTATGAAACAAGGCTAAACAACAATAGAAAACTGTAAACACTTATAATTTTTAAAAAGCTAAGATATTAAGTTAAAAAATGGGGAAAAATATATAAATGTATGTAGCAGAATATAGGAGAACAGTAAAGTTGAGAAATTCAAGAACTTAAAAAATGCAAATACCTATTAAAATAGATAAACTGCTGGAAATTAGGGGAAAAATGAAGGCTATATAATATATAATGAAAAATTAGTGAATATGGTTGAAGAAACAAAGTATGAGGGACTCAATGGATTTAAATAACTACAAAGAAATACTGGATATAACCCAGTTTATCATTCAATGGATGAAAAATTTTTCTGAGGAAAATGGAAATCTTCCTGAAGATTGTGTCTGACTGAAGCAGGGGAATGCTTCTACAGGAAGGTAACCTCGGAGAGAAATTTCAAAAGTGGTTTGTGGTTTAGTTTTTGTAACTTTGTCATATTTTAAAATGAATCTCTTTGTCTTCTTCCTCATTATTATTCAGTATCTAGCCATTTCTTCCAGAATAATTTTATAATTCTTTAGTGTTTGGGGTGAAGGTTTTCAGTCTTGTCAGAACACTTAATTCCCCTGCTGTGGGAAAGATGGCAGAGCACTGGGAGAAAACATTTTACAGAGAGAACTAAGGCTTGAATCTGAAACCTGAAAAGGCTAAAAAAGAAATTCCAGACCCATCTCTCTGAGAAGGTTAAGCTGGAACAGGGCAGGTGGGGCTGGAACCTGTCGAGATGCAGACCATAGTCATTGAATCAAAGAACAAAAAGGCCTAAATAATATATAGCATGTTGGAAACAGAAGTTTCATATCTCACATAGGTCTATTCCAGGGGTGCGATAATGTTTTAATATTCAGAAATCTATTAATAAAACATATCCCATTGGTAGATTAAAGTGGAAAATGTTCTATAAAATCTCAGAGGAACTTTGATAAAATTCAACATTGATTTCTGATAAAAACTTAATAAGCCAGGAATAATAAAATGATTCCTTGACATGGAAAAACAATACGAACTCATCAGCAGCTGCACCTTTCATGAGAACCCTCTGTAAGGCCTTCAGAGTCTGGGGCAGGACCAGGAGTCAGCAATTACCCCAGCGATGAACACCGTGCTCGAAGTTCTCATGCATGTCATAAAACAGGAAACAGAAAAAGGAAGGTTAAGTTTCAGAAAGGAACAGACCTAAATCTGCACGTGGCATGATTCCATCTCTGAAACTCTAAGAGAATATTTTAAAGAAAGTAGCAGGCACAAATCAGTAGTTTTTCCTACATTACATTATGACTCGCTGGAAAGTAAAAAGATGAAAGATTTCCAATCTCCAAGGTAAATGTAATGTTTTAAATCCTAGGAATAAACCCAGCAGGATGCACAAGGGGACCATGTGAAGAAACAGACAACAGGTTTCGAGAGGTGTCAGAGAAATCATCAATAAATACAGACCTTGGTTCTGAAGAGTGCAAAGAAGCCAAATTTCTCCAATTTAACTTATGCTTTTGGGGCAGTTCCTACCAAAATCAATCATTCTAGAAGAATGGACAAAATATTGACCACTAGAGAGTAGTTAAGCAGTATGCTCTGCCGTTTTGATGGTTCCACAGTGGAGAGTGGTTGCAGGATTAGACAGGCAGACAAGAGCCCACTTATTTAGCATATGGTATACACGACATGTCCACTGGGATGGCCAAGTGCTTAAGGATGCTGGGAAAGATTGAAGGCGAAAGAAGAAGTGGGTGGCAGAAGATGTGATGGTTAGATAATATCACTGATTCAATTGAGATGATTTTGAGAAAACTCTGGGAGATACACTCTGGGAGATAGTGAAGGACAGGGAAGCCTGGCGTGCTGCAATCTGTGGTGTCGCAAACAGTTAGACGTGACTTAGTGACTGAACAACAGCAGCAGCAATAATCATGCATTTCAAGTACTTGGGGGAGTTTCGATTATTCAGTGATGCTGGGAAAACAGGTTAATTAGTTGGAAAAGAAAGCCTCTATCACACTTAAATAAAAATCCATTCCAGTGGATTACACAGGTGAAGTCATCAGAGAACCATATGAACCTGAAAAATGAGGACTGCGTATTTGTCTAGTTTCTGGTGGGGGAGGGAGAACAAGGGGGAAACAGACAGGAAACTGATAGTTCTGTCTAATAAAATTGGAAAATTCCCAACACCAGATTACACTCTAACCAATCAATTCAGTTCATTTCAGTCGCTCAGTCATGTCTGACTTTTTGCAACCCCATGAATCACAGCACGCCAGGCCTCCCTGTCCATCACCAACTCCCGGAGTTCACTCAAACTCATGTCCATCGAGTCAGTGATGCCATCCAGCCATCTCATCCTCTGTCGTCCCCTTCTCCTCCTGCCCCCAATCCCTCCCAGCATCAGAGTCTTTTCCAATGAGTCAACTCTTCTCATCAGGTGGCCAAAGTACTGGAGTTTCAGCTTTAGCATCATTCCTTCCAAAGAACACCCAGGACTGATCTCCTTTAGAATGGACTGGTTGGATCTCCTTGCAGTCCAAGGGACTCTCAAGAGTCTTCTCCAACACCGCAGTTCAAAAGCATCCATTTTTTCGGCGCTCACACAAATGTGGACATATTGTGTCATACTGCTAAATAAGAATTTTTCCCTTTAATACATAAAGAATCTTTATAATTAGGTAAAAGTTTTGGGGGAAAATCCCTAAAAATTTAAAAAAGCATTCATTAAGTAACAATTCCAAGTGCTCAATAAACGTCTGAAAAAAATTTCATCATGTCAGGAATGAAGGAAGTGCAATTTTAAGTAAAGGTTATATCTTTGGCTGATCAAATTAGTAAAGCATTTTGAAAGGTCATACCTTGCCATATACATATGCCATACACTGGTCATAGCCAGTGTTGGCAATAATTGCAAAAAACACAGTAATTATTATATATTATATTTGAGATTTTCTGGAGGAAAAATTGGCAATATGAATGAAAACTTTAGCATTTTTCATACCTCAAGATCCAGTATACTATACTAAGATGCTCAGTCGTGTATGACCACAACCCCATGGACTGTACCCCTCCAGACTCCTCTGTCCATGGGATTTCCCAGGCAAGAGCCCTGGAGTGGGCTGCCATTTCCTTCCGCAGGGGATCTTCTTGACTGAGGGATCAAACCTGCGGCTCCTGCAGCATCTCCTGCGTTGCAGGCAGATTCTTTAACCCCTGAGCCACTGGGGAAGCCCAGTACCTGGCTTGATTTCCAGGTATTGAACAACTAGAGAATCACAAGGAACTGTATGTATGAGGAGATTGTGTGGCGCTTTCCCTAGTGGTGAAAAATGGGGACCCGTGTAAACAGCCAGTGGGAAGACACAGGGTAAATAAACTGTGGCCCATTAAAAGCGATGGAGTACTAAGCAGTCATTAAAACCGCGCTCTCAGAGACTAAGCGTGTGTGGTAATACTCACAATATACTAAAAGATAAAAGTAGGTTACAGAATGTCATGTGCTTTATAACTCCATTGCTGTAAAGTCAGTATATATGCCTAGATAAATGATGGAAGGAAATACAGTGGTTTCTTCTAATCCTGGGAATATGAACACTTTTTATTTTATTCTTTATCCTTTTCTGAAATTCTCAAGATTTATGCAAGGGTACTGTATTTCTTAGCTACAAATCATCATAATAATTATAATAAAAGAGTTTGAAAAGCTCAGTAAGGAAAACAGCACTGGCCCATCTGAACAGGCCTTCTCTGCCCAGTGAAGGATCAAAGGGTTCAGAGCCCAGTCTCTACAGCTCTCTCTGCCTTGTCTCTCTCTTCATGTCTCTCTGTGTCTCTCTATCTCTGTCTCTCTATCTCTGTCTTTCTCTGCATCTGTCTCTGTCTGTGTGTCTCTCTATTGCCAGACAGTTATTTCCTTCTGAAAAGTGATGGTTTCCAGTTTTCAGTTAACACTTCCTTTATTTGATGTGTGATGTGATCTTTCTGAGTTGGATATATTTTTTTTCTTAGGCTTCTGGCATCCTGGCTTAATTTCCTGGGAAAGCTGTTTTCAAGTCACAGTGCATCTCGCTTAGGTCCTTGAAGTCAGTGTGAGTGGGAAGGGGTGGGACAGAGAATGTCTGCTTCTCCTCCCTGGACTCTGCTTGGTCCTGCAGGGGTCTGCCAGGGCTCCTGATTTAGTCAGATTGTTCTGGGCATGAATGAACATGGCCGCCTTTCTGTCAACAGAAACCTCAAGTTAGGATTGGCAGATTTACCAAATAAAAACACAAAATGCCTAGTTAAGTTTGATATTAGATAAATGAATGATTTTTTAGTATAAGTACATCCCAAACATTGGATGGGATATACTTATACTAAAAACTTATCCATTATTTATCTGAAAAGCAATTTAGCTGGGCAATCTGTATTATACCTGACTACCCTACCCCTAATGCTTTGAATGACCAAGTGCCTGCATGGCCTCATGCCTCACCTTGGCCTAAGTTACTTTGTCTACAGTGGGGTCTTCATACCCCACCCTCAAATCAAATGGATGGGCCAGCCAGGACCATGGTATCTGGGCAAACACAGTCATCCCCTGCTGGGTCTATCTGGGCCTGGCTGATGGATGCTTATAAACTGGCTGTTGGAGAATTAGAGCTTAGCCATTCTTCTCTGTAATCTAAAATCCAGCACCCACTCATTTGCATAAGCAGAGAGAATAATTAAGAAGCTGATGGATCAGGCGAAGTTGTGGCTGAACTGTGAAGGACAGAATCCTGGCCCCATAACAAGATGCTATTTCTCCACTGTGAATGGGGTTCTCTCTGCCTCCTTCTTGAAGGACATTCAAACACTCTCCCTTCTGCACACACCCTGGAGGGGTAAAGATGGTCCATGCCAACCGTGTCATCAAGGTAACCCACTTCAGGGTTGTAGACCTGGGCAGTTCTCCCCTTTCCTCTACTGTGTGGAAATGAAGAAAGAAAAGAAAAAAGCAGCTAAGAATAAGGGAGCTATACATGTCAACAAAGGTCTTTCTAGTTAAGGCTATGGTTTTTCCAGTTGTCATGTATGGATGTGAGAGTTCGACTATAAAGAAAGCTGAGTGCCAAAGAATTGATGCTTTGGAACTGCGGTGTTGGAGAAGACTCTTGAGAGTCCCTTGGACTGCAAGGAGATCCAACCAGTCCATTCTAAAGGAGATCAGTCCTGGGTGTTCATTGGAAGGACTGAAGTTGAAGCTGAAACTCCAATACTTTGGCCACCTGATGAGAAGAGCTGACTCATTGGAAAAGACTCTGATGCTGGGAAAGATTGAGGGCAGGAGGAGAAGGGGATGATAGAGGATGAGATGGCTGAATGGCATCACCGACTCAATTGGCATAGGTTTGAGTGGACTCTGGGAGTTGGTGATGGACAGGGAGGCCTGGTGTGCTGCGGTTCATGGGGTTGCAAAGAGTCGGACACGACTGAGTGACTGAACTGAACTGAACATGCAGGAAGAACCATAGGTATCAAATTTTCAACTGGCACATTTTTTCCCCATTATTTAAAAAACGGCTAGCGTTTGGATGCTACTTGTTACAAACTGCTTTGGGACTAAACCTGGCAAACTAAACTTTGGTTTGCAGTGGTTGCCTCTACCATGATTTGTGTTCCTAAATTTGGCTGGGGTTGGGGCATTCCGGAAACCCGCTGTGGACTGACTGGCCTTGACACCCTGGTGCCGACCCCTGTCAGAGGCGCAGAGCCAGGAACGCCTGTGGGAACGTTCCTGTGTCCCTTCTACTGAGAGCAGTGAAAGCACGTGGCCCAGGCTCTCGCCAGGCATTAGTCATCCCTTCTCCAGGAAGGGGCCTGGCCTGAGCTAGCCTGGGAGCAGACCATGTTTTATTACCTCTCTGGCTTCTGGTTGCCCGCCAGGAGCTGAACCAGAAGTGCCAAAATGCTGTAAGAAATCAGATCAGGAGAGCGGCTGCTTGCACGGCCTTTCCAGCTGTTGGCTCTGCAGCAAAGCTCTTTGTAAATTTTGTAAGAAAACATGTTCTCTGGAAGTTTCCATTTCAAGTTGGCAGCGTTAAGAAGTCAGGAGAGCTGGAGTCAAACTTTCCAAGGAATGCCTGAGCTTGGATCACACTCTGCACTGAGTCTGGGCTCCGGCTTCTGGGGCCTCGGGTTTGGGACTGCTGTCACTGCTGATAACGGACTGTATTTAGTGTGCCCGAGGGGAGGGCAGAAGCGTGTGGCTCCCACAGCACCTTGGGTGCCTTCGAAGAGTGTGTGGCACGTGTGGGAAATGATTTATGGGAGTCTGGTTAGGGACGAGATTCAGAGCATCCTTGAAGCACAGAGTCGTCATTTCTTCTGAAGTCTTGGTTGCTTCGCTGGTGGCTCCAACGGTGAAGAATCTGCCTGTAGTGCAGGAGGCTGAGTGCGATCCCTGGCTCGGGAAGCTCCCCTGGAGAAGCAAACGGCAGCCCTCTCCAGTATTCTCGCTTGGAGAATTCCACGGGCAGAAGACCTGGTGGGCTACAGTCACCTTTTCATTCAGAAAAAGACTGCAGGAGTCCTGTTCAGTGCATCCACCTTAAGTTATCCCTGCGCTTTCAACATGTTTTCCCCAAATGACCGTGATGACCTTTTTCTTTCTCCCGAGAGTTCCAGTTCTGACTTTTGAACTGGCTGGCCCAACATTTCTGCGTAGCTGGCCACTCCTTACTGGAGGCCCTAGCTTTGTTCCTGATGTTTGTCACAATTTCTCACTTTTCCTGCCATTTATCGTTCTTATTTTCCTCATTCCCTTGCATTTTGCTGACAGTAGATTCATATTGACTCCATACAGAGAAAGATAGCAAATAGCAGTGAAAGCGCTTGGCTGAACGAGAAATGGGACCTCTCCTTGTTCACCCAACCGTTCAAATGGTCCCTTGGCCAGAATGGTGGTAGAAACCTACATATGTTATTTTCATCGTTGCACTAATACGAAAATAGCAAGTTTTTAAAGTGATTGGATTTAGGAAATACCAAGCTTGCTACATTTAACGTTTTTGTCAAGAGAGTGTCTTCACCCATGAAAGCAAATATTTTCATACGGATGGAGGCTTGTACCAATGAGATCTTTCGTATGGCAGTGTAGTATACTAGATTATAACCTTCCCCAACATTAAAATAAAGTGCTGTGGGAGGGACATTAACTCTTTTAAGCCCCTTACACATTTCCCTAAGTGTCCATCATAAATCCAGGAAATTGCATTGTCATTGTTACATTCAGGAATAATTTTGCCCCAGTACACTTCTGCAGCACCCATAATTCTATTTTAGGGAGTAAAGATGTTTAACTTATGTCAGGAGAGTCTGCTGATTGGTTCTGGTTTGCACTGGTGTTATTTTAAATCAACAGCCACTGCTGGAAAATCAGATAATTTCTCAGAAGACTTGCATGGAGGCGTATTCTCTGGTTGTTTATGTTTGAGGTGAAAGCTTTCAGTTCGAATCATTGTTCCAAAATGGATGAATGCCGTGTGTGATATCAGTTCATGTACATCAGGCGTTTGGGGAAGCTGAACGGAAGATGAAAATAAGGCTGCCAAAGGAGTTACTTCCAATGGAGGGTTAATCCCAGGTAATAATGCGAAGCTGGAATGGAGGCATAGAGGTAAGTACCCAGAGAGAAAGAGATGAATTTCTGACCCAGGCATTCTGCAAGCCTGGAAGTTATGCATGGAGGAGAGCTGCCCAGGAGCTGGGCGTGCGACCGTGGAGGACTGGGCGAAATGTAAGCGGTTCAGGTTTATAACAGGCCCTGACGGGCAGGTGGAGAGAAGGGGCACGTAGTCACGTATCCTCATTGTTTAGACTTCTTCAGAAATTGGAATTCTGAAACACATCTGATTTTACAGCTCAAAAGCCCATGGAGTCAACGTGGAAAGTTGCCCCAGAAAACCAGCTATCAGTGAAGAAACGAGCCTGTGTTGTCTAAGAAGATGACATTCCCTTTTTCTGCAGCCAGAGGCACAAGTCCTGAGGCATCTGTACAATGTTAGTGAGACGCAGCCCCCTTGTGATGGGTGTGCAATGTACTTGGCACTATGGTGAGGCCCTTTCCTGACTCCCCCGATGGGCCAGGATGACTTCATTTGTTTCCAAGAACTACAACCACACAAAAAAAGTACACTACTTTTATTGGAAACGTTTCAGTGACGAAGAGAGTAGATTTCAAGTCCCAGGAAAGAGAGGACTTGAAGACTTTGTCAGACCCGGGTGGAAAGCGGGGGTCCAAATGTGCATCTTGCCCTCCCCGCAGCCTAACCGGGCCACACGTCTCATTAGACGCGTGTCTGGCGAGCGCGTGTTGGGGACGGAACACACCTTTCAACAGGCACGAAGCAGAGGAGCAATTAGGTGTGACTGAGGCTCAGCAAGTAACGGCAGAGGAGGAACAAGATGGGAGCAGGCTTCCAGGCGACGTGCGGCTTGAATCAGAGCCGCAAATAATGAGGAAACATCCTGTCTTGAGAATTGCCACCATTTCTTACTAAGGTAGATGCTGACAGCTTCACAAAGGCCGCTGTGAGGGAAGGAGCGTCTGAGAATGCCAGCCACGAGCACGGAGGCTCCCAACAAGTTGTCAGGTCCCGACAATCGTTCAGACAGCACGAGGCAGGGGAGAGAGCCAGCAATCTGGGGCAGGAGGCCTCTGCTCTCTCCCCCACCCCTCCTTCTGGAAGCGCACCGGCTCCCGGGCGCTGAGGAAGCAAGACGCCAGCCATGCACCTCCCTTCCGCTCCGTGCCACAGACCTCGCCCTTCTTGTCTGTTTCTTGTACGACTTGATTTTTATGAATACAATGTGATTTTCCCATTATTTTCATTCCTTCAGGGCAAGAGAATCTCATCAAAAGTTCACAACTAATATATATACTATGCTACTAAAGTAAAACCGTGAGATGTGTGTGTAGGCAGAGTGGTAATCTCTCCAAACTTTTGAGACGTGTGTAACACAAAAATGAAAAGTCAGGGCAATTAGCTATTTTGTCAGTATTGTAAGAGCCGAAAGGAACCCATGTGGACTTGGAATTTGTCATAAATAATTCATAGATTCCTGAGATCGCTCTGAAGTCCCTTTCCAATCTTAGGTTGGAACAAAGACTAGGTTGACCACTGCTGCCGGTCACAAATTCAGGGTGTCAGCAATAGAAAATGCCGTCTATAGGATGATACTTGTGGCTGCCCTGGTGACTGAGATGGTAAAGAATGTGCCTGCAATGAGGGAGACCCAAGTTTGATCCCTGGGTTGGGAAGATCCTCTGGAGGAGGAAATGGCAACCTCCTCCAGTATTTTTTCCTGGAGAATCCCATGGACAGGGGAGCCTGGCGGGCTATAGACATGGGGTTGCAAAGAGTCAGACACAACTGAGTGACTAATACTACCAGAATGATACTGGTGTTGCTTCCTCACTGAGATGGAGACTGTACGTCACTGCATTGACATGTTGGTAGAGTGGATGCTGCTGGCTTTGGGAAAACCATCCCTCAGTAAGGGGAGGAGAGAATGTTTGGGGAGGGAGAGGGAGGAGGTGTCTGGTCTTAACCAGATCCTCAGTGGTCCTGAGGTTTTGGTGTTCCCAGTCATTGACTTTTACTTGAATCAGCATGAAATCTTTGAAGTTTTGTCTTGGCATTGAAACTTTTTCTCTGCCCTGAATGACTTCCTGGTTGTTTTATTTTATTTTAGTTTAAAAAGATTGTTTTTTGTTATTTTGGACTTTGGGATTCCTACCCCTTCTCTATGCCTGGGATCCTATAACTGCGCCCTGAAGATTTCCCGAAGTGTGCTCTTTTGTTTGAGATTTTACAGCATCAGAGGCTTGGCCACAACAGTATCAGCCTTTGCTTCTCAGAGATGAATCATCCTGATGTAATGGACCACGTTTTGTAAATATTATTATTTTTCCTACATCTGTTTATATCAAACTCCTGAGAAATGACAAATGTAAGAGAGCTCAAAAATCTCCTTGATCACCACTGTCCTAAGCTGAAACTTCCACCATGGTTATTCTGCTATCGAAAGAATAGTCCTGCAGAGAATAAGAACGGGCTTCCACATCTAGACTGATTTTTAAATTGCCTTCTGTGAACTGGAAGACCCCAGGCAGGGCTTGAAGTAGCCGACCCTGGTGTGTATGGTGGCAGGGGGAGGGGAAGGATGTTTGTCTACAGCCTGGGGGTCCCACATGCATGCACCTCAGTTAGGGTTGCTCTACCAGTATTCCTGGGCTTCCCTGGTGGCTCAGCTGATAAAGAATCTGCCTGCAATGCAGGGGACCTGGGTTCGATCCCTGGGTTGGGAAGATTCCCCGGAGGAGGGAAAGGCTACCCACTCTAGTATTCTGGCCTGGAGAATTCCATGGACTGTATAGTCCATGGGTCTCAAAGAGTCGGACACGACTGAGCGGCTTTCACTCTCACTTTGACTTTCTGCATCCATGTTAAGTGCAAGGATTTCAATATTTTATTTGGAAAACATGGGAGGAGGTGATAACTAAAGGTACAGGGTTTCTTTTTTTCAAGTGATGAAATTGTTCTAATTGGTGTGCACATATTTGTGAATATCCTAAAAACCACTGAATGTTACACTTCACATGAGCAAATTATGTGGTATGTAAATTATATCTCGATAAAGTAGTTTTTTAAAAAATAATTGAACTATTAAGTTGGAAAACCCACTTGCTTAGAATATCTGTTTGAACCACTTACTTAGAACATTTCAGAGACTTGAAAAAACAGGCAGGTAACATTCCAGTGTTTCTCCAAGTGCGAGGTTTCCAGCTTGCCCACAGTTACCCACACCTCTGGTCACCACTCTGTTGTGCGCTTTACCTCCCTTTGAATCTGAACCTGCTTTGCGGCTTGCTTTGGGCCAGGAGGATGCTGCGGAAGGGATGCTATGTGGCTTCCAGATTGAAGTTTCCGCCTCCCAGCTGGGCTTCTGGGATGCTTGTGGGATATGCTCTCTGGAGCCCGCCATCGTGTTGTGGGGTTCAAGCTACATGAAAGGCCACGAAAGTGCTCTGCCCATAGCGCCGGGTGGGCTGCTGGCCTGCAGCCGGATTCACCGCCGACCTTACAAGTGTGCTATCTGCGGCTTGTGTTTGCACTTTCTTGATAGTGTCTTTTGAGGCAACAATGTTTTTAATATTTGACAAAGTCCAGTTAGATAGCATCACTGACTCACTGAACATGCGTTTGGGTAAATTCCAGGAGATAGTGCAGGACAGGGAAGCCTGGTGTGCTGTAGACCGTGGGGTCACGTAAGGCAGACATAGTGACTGAACAACAAACAACAAAAATCCAATTTAGTTTTTCCTTTAGTTATTCATGCTTTGAATGTCATATATAAGATACCACTGCATAATCCAAGGTCACACAGATTTAGAGCTACGCTTTTCTCTGAGAGTTTCAAAGCTTCAACTTTTACATTTAGGTCTTGCATCCATTTTGAATTGATTTTGCATATAGTATGAAGTTGGGCCCCACTTGATTCTTTGCCTGTTGATATCTAGTTTTCTGGCATCATTTGCTAAAAAGATTTATTTTGCCATTGAATTGTCTTGGCACCCTTGTCAAAAATCAAGTAACCATAAATATGTGAGTCTATTTACAGACTTTCAGTTCATGATCTGTTGCCCTGCTAATACCATACTCTTTTGATTAATGTTGTATTATAATAAGTTTTAAAGTCAGGAAACATGAGTCTTTTAACTTCTTCTATTTCAAGATTATTTTGACTATTCTGTGTCCTATATGAATTTGAGAATCAGATGTTCAATTTCTGCAAAAACTCCCAGCTGGAATTTTGATAGGAATTGCATCAAATCCAAATTCCATCAATTTGGGAAGTAGTACCATCTTAATGATAGTTTCTCAATCAGTGAAGACAAGATGTCTTTTATATATTTAGAGCTTATTTAATTTCTTTCATGATATTTTATGGCTTCAGTATACAAATTTAGCTCTATTTTTTGCTAAATTTATTCTTAAGTATTTTATACTTTTAAAATTCTTTTCTGATACTATTGTAAATAGAACTGTTTTCTTTATCTAATTTTTAACTTCTTTATTGCTAATGTTTAGAAATATTACTAACTTGAATACTGGTGCTGTATCCTGGCTGAATTTGCTTTGTTAGATCTAATAGGTTTTTAAACAACTCCTTAGGATTCTCTGATCATATCGTCTACAGATAGAGATAGTTTTACTTTTCTATTTTCTTTAAAATTTATTGAGACTTTCTAAATGGTCTTTTATTTCCATTTTTTTCTCCTTCTTTTCATTTGTCTATTGTTTTCCTACTATTTTTCTCTGCTTTAGTATTTATTATTTTCTTCTTTATGTTTGCTATGGGTTTAATTTGCTCTTCTTTTTCTACTTTCTTAGGTTGGAAAATTAGGTTTTCGATTTGAGAATATAGGCCTATTCTTTTTGAATTCTCTTTTTGAATATAGGCGTTCATAGCTATAAATTTCCCTCTGAGCACTGCTTTGGCTGCACCTCAAAAGCTTCAGTACATTTGCTTTCATTTTTATTACTTCAAGGTATTTTTAAAATCCCCTAGTCATTTCTCCTTTGAGCATTAGGCACTGAGGAATATACTGTTGAATTTCAATGTATTTCTGTATTTCCCCAATTCTCTTTTGTTATTGTAAACTTCATTCCATGATATAACTTTAATAATTTAATATTTATTGAGACTTCCTATTATATGGTCTGTGCTGAAGAATGTTATTTGTGCAATTGAGAAGAGTATGGTAAGTTACTTGCAAACATTTTGATCCTTTTATGTCTTGCTATTAAACTTTTAAAAATAAACCAGAGCAGCATTTCATGAAAATCTACCCATTTCTTACTCCCGAGGCAAGACTTTCTGACGGCTCTTCCCAGTGACTTGCGAATTATAAGGTTTTCTAGCCTGACTAAAGGAATCAGGTGCTGCTCGTGGCCCTGTATGGTTGCAGAGCATCTTTCTCTCTAGCCCTTCTAGCAGTTTTCTCTTCCTTTGTTTCCTTTGGCCTTCAGCAGCCTCCTCGTATGCACAGAATGCTCAGTGCTCTGCTGAGCTCTCTTCCCATGCAGCTCTCTCCTCTCTGGCACCGTGGCTGAGAAGCTTACTGTCCTTGTCTCCCTGGACCCCCAGCTTCATCCTAGTGCAGTGAACCTGCTGGCCTCCACCCGAGTTTGCCTTCCCGGGGATTCTCTCAAGGTAAAAAGCTGCAGTAACTCCATGCTTCATATCATTTGCTTCTTATCCCTCATGGATCACTGTCCTTTATTGTCTGATGTCTAGTGTGTCTAGTGTCTTAAAAACAATATTTTCTTATATGTTTTGTTTGATTTTTTGGTTGTTTCCACATGAGGGGAAGTCAAGTCCTTGTTATTCTGTCTTGGCTGGAAGTGGAAGTCATATCTTAAAAAAAAATTATATATAACTGATTTTACAGGGGGAAGTATTCAGGTATAATTTTATTTTTCATGTTTCTCTAGAGTCCAGCTAAATGATAAAGCTGTTTTGTTAATCAGTATATTTTCTAGTGGTTTCTTCTTTTTTTTTTTGGAAGGGCTTTTAATCTACATGATGACTTTATTTCACCACATCTTTCTGACATATATACATTTTATTCTCTTCTTTTATTGCATTTGCATAGCATGGAATTTCAGAGCAATGATAATTAATAAGGTTGATAATAAGGATTAGAACTTGGTTCTTAGTGTTAATGAGAAGAACTCTAGCATTTCACCAATAAGCAAGATGTTTAATGGTGGCTTGAGATTACCATTTTCTATCATATTAAGCAAGAATGCTTTTGTCATGTGTGATGTTTTTATAAATCAGGATTTTTCATCAAATATTTTAGGGCATATTTAACTGATTATTTGTGATGAATTCTATCAACTCTCCCTTTTACTTTCTTGAGCATAACTTCCTAAGTCATAATATTCTCTTTCTTTAATCTATTAGTGAATTTTATTCCGTGGTGTTTTAAGAAAATATTTAGTAGCATTTGTGGTTGTAAGTATGCTTGTTGCTCAGTTGTTTAGTCGTGCCCAACTCTGTGTGACCCCATGGACTGCAGCACACCAGGCCTCCCTGTCCCTCACCATCTCCGGGAGTTTGCCCAAGTTCATGTCCATATAAGTATGCTTGTTATTGTTGTTCAGTCGCTCTGTCATGTCTAACTCTTTGCAATCTCATGGACTGCAGCAAGTCAGCCTTCCCTGTCCTTCACCATCTCATAATTTTTATTTTGCTTTCTAATTTCTCTCTTTAATATCCTGAAGCTAGGTAGGAAAAACATAAAATAAACAGTCATGGTTTACTTGTCTTTGCTTTAGCATTGAATTCTTATACGTTATACACTTGCTGTTATATATCCTCTCCATTTAAATAATTTTGTTTCCCTTATGAAATGGGAAGTTATAATTTCTTTATGGTATGTTTATTATTTTAGGTTTCCTAAGTAAAAAAAACATGACTCATTCAAACAGATTATTGGCTATCTTAACTTTTTTATGCAAGCCAAGAACAAAATCGAAGAACAGTCTCCATTTTCTTCAGTAGGCTATTGCACTATCCTTTTTAGAAAACTTAAAAGAAAAGTTAAAAAGTGCATCTGTTCATGTCAATCTTATGACATCAAATCTATTGAAAATAGGGGTAGAATTTACTTTAATTATCAGCTATTTTGAAGGCAAGAGAGGGTAGTAACTGTTAACTGGTATATTAGAAGGAACTCAAACGATTGTTTTCTTGTTGGTTATTTGACCTAATTAAGATGCTGTGAGGATGGCGATGAAAGTGGCTCTTTTATATATTTTATATATTATATAATATTTTATATATTATATATATGGACTGAACCCAGAGTCTAATCAAGATTCTGTTGACTCTTAGGGACTCTGCCACTAGCACATAAAGATATATGTGACACCATAAAAATGACGCAGTGAGAACAATGGAAATCAATTCAACTCAATAAAGTCTGGAGACTGTTCTTTTGTTTCTGTTATTTGCAAATAATATCAAAAAGCTTTTTCCATGTTCTTTCTGTACTTCCCAAAGCATTTTTATCAGTGAGTTGTAATAACAAATTACTATGGGTTAAGAAAATGATTCTTTTTATTTTTTGCTAGATTTTTTTTTTAAGTTTGGGGTTGTGGGTTTTATAGATTATGCTGTGTCACACTGTATGTAGAATTTCCACTATGTTAAAATGTAATTTTTCTGAGAAATACTTGGAGGGCCTTTGAATGCCTCCCCTGCATCAGACCTTAGGAAGGAAAGCCTGAGAAAACCAGGAGATTGCCCTGCCTATATAGACTTGTGACTTTTGTAAAACAAAAATACACTTACTTACTTAAACATGAATACATGCATACATGCATTAATCTCACTTTCTACTTATAAGCGCCTAAATTCACTGTAGAAGGCAAATGTTATATTAAAAGGAAAAAGCATTTCCCTGTGCAATTGGAACAGAATTGTTCGGCTGTTAACAACCTCAATTGCTAATAGAAGAGTTAATAAGATTACTCCAGCTCACATTCCCATACGGGTTTCCACATAGAGATGTGAATAAAGGATCATTTGACCAAAGAGTTGGGTGAGGAAAACAGATTTGGGGTGGGCGTGTCCCCCCTTGAACTTTAGCATCTCAAAGACACTAAAAACTTCTCTTGCTGCTGGAGATGTCACCTGCTGTGGGTCAGGTCCTGTGCAGGGTCCCGGCCCCCGAAGCGTCGTGAACCTCAACATGGCATCACTGCCCATCGGTGGGCAGTGATGGATGGCAGGGCGCCACAAGCTCTCTGTTACTTCACAAGCAGCCGCTAATAATGGCACACGATTCAAGGCAGCCCTCTCATTTCTCTGCTTCTGAGGCCCCTTTGCAAGGGTTGGGGAGCAGGGTAGTACCTGGGAGGGTTTATAGGTAGACCAGACCTGGAGAACATGCCTTCCAGAGCACATAGAAATTTTTCCTCTGCCTTCCTGGAGAAGTGTGGTTCTCTCTGCCTCAAGGAGGCCCTCCCTGCCAGGCCACCTCCCTCTGGACTTCTGTTTGTTCCACTCCTTCTGGGCTTACAGTCTGGAGAGTTCTGCACTGCTGGGAATTTCTCTATATTTCAAACCTATTTCCCCTCCACAGGTGGCTGCCCTGTGCTTGCTTTGTCCTCCATCGCTTTTGTACAGATGTCTGAGTGAGTGTGTGCAAGGCTGACCTCTTCATGCTGTGAGTTGTATCTTCTGGGAACTGTCTGCCTGTGGCCTGCTTGGTTAATGGATACGGGCTGGCTGGTTCTGAGTACAAAGGATACAGGCATTGTGAGCTTAGGAGGTGCTGTGATGCTAGGAAGGTACTGGTTTTCCCCTCTCCCAATCCCAAGGGTAAAAGCCCTGGTGAATGTGTCCAGAAGGCTGCAAGGACATAAAATATAGGGATCAGCTTCAGGGCAACTTTTACTTTGGAGGAGTCTACCGGTTCCACTGGCTAAAAAATACTACTCAGAATGGTTCAGTTCAGTTCAGTCGCTCAGTCGTGTCTGACTTTTTGTGACACCATGGACTGCAGCACGCCAGGCCTCCCTGTCGTTCACCAACTCCTGGAGTTTACTCAAACTCATATCCATCGAGTCAGTGATGCCATCCAACCATCTCATCCTCTGTTGTCCCCTTCTTCTCCTGCCTTCAATCTTTCCCAGCATCAGGGTCTTTTCCAATAAGTCAGTTCTTCACATCAGGTGGCCGAAGTATTGGAGTTTCAGTTTCAGCATCAGTCCTTCCTATGAATATTCAGGACTGATTTCCTTTAAGATGGACTGGTTAGATCTCCTTGCTGTCCAAGGGACTCTCAAGAGTCTTCTCCAACACCACAGTGCAAAAGCATCAATTCTTCAGTGCTCAACTCTGTAGTCCAACTCTCACATCCATACGTAACTACTGGAAAAAGTACTTATACTACTACGCCTACCCGAGCAGAGATCTTCTCCGGGGCCCCTACTCCAGGCCATGGACTGAGCTATCGGGATGCCAGATGGTGCGCCAGAGGGAGACAGACATGAAGGCAGATCTGAACACCCACTGTGATGGTGGTCCATGGAGGGCTGGGGAGGATGGGAGGCATTACGCCTCCATGCCCCATTCAGCAGTGAAGCTCTCTATGGAGACCCTGATTTGATTCCATTTGGGAGGGTGATTTTTGAGAATGTGGTCCCCTGGCTTCCAGTGAATTAGGTCTGACTTTTAACTCATTTCACCTAACTCACAGTGGTTTTATGGGAATTAATTAGGTAAAGGGCTCCTTAGAGGTAAAGCCAATGCAAAAGCATGCTCTTTGTTTTCTTTTAAATAATTCAAAGAAGAACATATGATAGACTGACTGGTTTCTCTCTTCACATCGTAAGGCCAGAGATTAGTTGAGGTAATTTGCTTTATGGAAAAATAACAAAATGCATTTCAGGATTATCCAGGTTCCCAGCAAGTTTGTCGTGGAGGTCCTTTATCACCTCTCCACTGGGGTTGATGGGTAAATGATGAGCAGGGTAGTTAAGCACATTTCCCAAACTACAAACTTCAGAAAACAGTTTACAAGGTAATTAACTCCGGAGCCACTGATTTCAGCCAGAAAGTCCATATTTCCTGAGCAGACTCATTGTCCTGAAAAGTCTGCCAAGTCTGAGACTTGACTATGAGTGAGAGGAGAGACGTTCTTTGTTTCCTTCTTTTTGATTCAGTTTACAAACACCTCCTGAGTGCTTCTCATGTCAGGCACTGTCCAGGCACGGGGCGTTCTGTGGGCAGTGAGCATCTCTTTCCATGGTCATGTGGTTTGTAAGATGACGAGACTCTCAGAATATAGAGCAGGCAATTCCAATATGGTGGGTTAGGTCTTGTGTTGGGAGTAGATGCTTGGCTCTTTGGAAGCAAAGATTTCCAGGCTGCTCTGGAGTCTCAGAGATCAACTCCCAGTTTTGTTGTTCAGTCTGTAAGTCGTGTCTGATTCTTTGCAACCCCATGGACTACAGCACATCAGGCTCCCCTATCCTTCACCATCTCTTGGAGTTTGCTCAAATTCATATCCATTGAGTCAGTGGTGCCATCTAACCATCTCATCCTCTGCCTCCCTCTTCTCCTTTTGCCTTCAACCTTTCCAAGCATGGGGGTCTTTTTTAATGAATTGGTTATTCTCATCAGGTGGCCAAAGTATCGGAGCTTCAGTTTCAGCATCAGTCCTTCCAAAGACTATTCAGGACTGATTTCCTTTGAGGTGATGTTTAAGCTGAAACCTTGCAGCTAAAGTCCTGCTAGCCATGAGAAAGCAGTGCCCATCTGGGGAGCTGACACGGGAGTGCGCATCTGGAGAAGGGATGGCATATGAGGAGGTGAGGCAGGGAGAGGCTGGTCTGGAGCAGAGGGCAGCTGGGCACGGCACCCTGGACTTTGATGACCCAAAGACAAATCTGGTTTTCCATTAGAATCACAGAAGGCCGTTTTGGGGGAAGTGACCAGGTCAGATTCGTGTTTAGCAAGAGAGCTCTGTCTGCAGTGGAGAGGAGGGAGTTGGGCTGAAAGTGAGGGGGCCAGAGGGGACACTGGCACCGTGGCTCAGGCCAGACGTGATGGGGATCTGACTCAAGGTGGGGAAGGGAAGCAGAGAGAGCAAGAGGGGAAAAGTGATGTGGCAGAGGCTGTGCAGTGAGTGACTTGGGGGTGGGAAATGTCACCCAGGTCTTAGTGAATGGTGGGTCTCGTTGCTGGGATGGGAAGACAGAAACAGCAGCAGGTACCAGGGAGGGGGTGATGGGTTCAGCTCTGGATGTGCTGAATTTAAAGGCTTCACAGGACCACCCAGCACAGGAAGGTGGTGTTGGGGGTTGAGTTGTTTCCCCCCAGATGGTATGTTCACATCCTCATGGCTGGTGCCCCTGAGGGTGACCCTATTTGCAAATAGGGTCTCTGCAGGTGCAATCAAGTTAAAATTGAGATCCTCCTGGGTTGGGGCGCTAATCTAGTGACAGGCTCCTTTATGAAAGGAGAGGGGAAAGTCTGGACACAGAGACCCAGAAGACACAGGGGAACATCACGTCATCCTAGAGGCAGAGGTTGGAGTTATGCCAAGAGGCTGCGGGAGAAGGAACCACACTTATCAACACCCTGCTTTCTGATTTCAGGCCTTCAGAATGCCGAGATAAGTTTCTGTGGTTTTCAGCCACCCAGCTTGTGGTCCTTTGCTATAGCAGCCTCGGGACACTAAGACCGATGCATATGTGGGATCCGGGAGAGAAATCTGAGCTGGAGATACGGGTCTGAGAGTCACCAGCAGAGGTGCTGGTGAAACCTTATGGGCTGTGCGGGGAGAAGAGGGTAGGACACCCTGATGGCACCCACAGCAGGGACCACCACCTCCCTCTACGGAGGGGGAGCCCCCGGGCGGCCCCGGGGATACCTGCCATTAGCTACGAGTGGAGGCGCTGCTCTCGGACAGGCCTCCGTGGCCTCTCACATGTGTTCAGGTCACCTGGGGATCCTGCTGAAATGCAGACACGGGCTCAGCATGTCCAGGGTGGGGCCTGAGATTCTGTGTTTCCTCCAGCTCCCTGCTGGTGCCTGGGTGGTCCAGTTATGAGGAGACCAAGCCGCCGAAGCCAGAGAGCTCTCACCGGGGGAGCCCCATCTTGAAGCCAAGGAGAAGGCGCAGCAAGAGAGGGGATGGCGTGGGAGGGCAAGGACAGAGCAGTGTCCCTGAGCCGTGGCGGGCAGGCCAGCCGTGCTCGGGGGACGAGGGAGGCACCTGGAGCAAAGGCTGGCTGGGCTCTCTTGCTCTTAAAGAAGGTTGGTCACGGCGGGCAGAGAGGCGCATCGTGCAGCCTAGAAACAGCCAGAGGAGTTGGAGGGAAAGAACCATGTGGCCATGGGTACAGGCTGCCTTAGATGGAGAAGTGTGATCAGCACCGAGGCGTTTGGTGAGGATCAGGGTGAGGAACTGGGGCAGGAGGGGAGATGGCTTCCCAGGACACCCAAATCGCAGATCCACAGACTGGGTGGCCATGCCTGGGCACGATGGGGAGCCAGGTCCCCTGGAGACTCGGGGACACGCATGGGGTGAGCAGGGAGGGGAACCGTTAATATTAGGAGGACGCAGGGGAAAGCAATGGGCTCTCTCTGCTCCTGAAGAAGCAGCTGGACACAGGGTCTAAGATGTAGGCACAGAAAAAGGTCTCGGGTGAACCCTGCTCTGAGTTTTCCTCCACTTACAGGCCCCTGCTGTCTAAAGTAGCAGGTGGCTTGGGCTTCAGGATCAGGCAGGCTGAAGCCAGGCCCGATTCTGACCCTGGGCAAGCAGTCTGGGGTTGAGAAGATCCAGGCCCAGCCTCATCCATTGCCCCCTGGCAGCCTCTCCAGCTCCCTCGCTCTCTCCAAACTGACACCTATGTTAACCACACTGCTCTTGCTGTTGTATTTAGACATTTCAGCTGTGGGCTGTGCAGAGAGGCAGCAGGCTTCCCCAGGGCAGGGTTCCTCAGACCTGGCTCAGACCAAGTGCCCAAAAAATGTCAGGGAGGGGAACATCAATATTGCTGAGGTTCTGGGGGAGCTGGAACAGCGCATGCATGGACATTCAGTTGGTTTGTGCTGTAACAGGGGAGGACTGACGATATCTCACATACACAGTTTAGATCCAGAGCTGGGGCCCATTTCAAGCTTTTATGGTTGGAATTAATCCAACAGGAATAGGAGACGGTGCAGGATGTCAGCGCGGAGTGGGTTTTCTTCCAATCATAAACTGTTCGCGTTGAATGCACCTCTCAGGTGCCCTGCTGACTTTCCTGCCCGGCCAGGACTGTGCCCAGCTGATGGACGGAAAGGAATTTTTACAGAGCACGTGCCACAGAGACTTCCATGACCCTGCTGGGCCGAAACCTGCTCAGGGCCATGGCAGAGAGCTCCAGAGCCATGCACGATGCCGGGGCGGTGGGCACTCTCCAGTTGGAACTGTCGAATAATAACTCCTGACCAGAAATGGCCCGGGTCCCAAACACATGGTTTATGGCCGAAATGGAAAAGCTCCCGAGCGCCATCAATGACACTCTCACTGCTTATAAAGACATGTGGGTTCTTTCCCCCCCCAAAAAAAATAAGGCTGCTGCCATTCCCCCCGCCCCCACCCCGCCCCCGCAAGCCATAAATGATTCAAATGTCAAGCTTGCCTGTGCCTGATGCTATGCGGACATATTAACTTATCAAAGGAGCAGACGCATTATAGGCGGCTGGCCGTCCACCCCAACTCCATATTTATGTTTGCGATCTCAGGATATGTTACCTGCACCCGCCGCGTTCCCTTCCTCCAAGGGAGATTTATAAGGCCGCCAGCTGGCAGAAGAGGGACAAAGAAGTAAATATAGTAATATGACAGATTTATTTGGACGTGTTTTATTTCCTCACGGTCTCGCATGCTTTATGTGTTTCTCCGTGTCTGGGTTCTGTCACTCTTTTCCAGCTTTTTCACCCCTTTTCAACGCAGGCTCAGTCAGTTCTTGGGTGGGAGGTCATGGCAAAGGAAGGGAGAGACCCAAGCGGTTCCTAAGCTGTTTCGTTGATTGTGACACTTTTCTTTCTCTCCCCCACCCCCATTTATCCTCCTATTTGGTCGTTTTCCTTCTGGCTGACACCTGGCTCCAAGCAGCCTTTCCGTAGGAGCAGCGAGTTGCTTCCTTTTCTCTATGCTCAGTAATTGCTGTCTTCAGGGTGTGGGAATCGTCATTTCTGCTCTCAGTGTGTCCCACTCCGAGTGCTGTTTTCTCTTCTCCCTGTTTTCCAAAGAAGGGTGCTTGGGTCCGCCCTCTTTTTGCCCCGGGGCGGATTTGGAGGAGGCCACCCTCGGTGGTGTATGTGTCCCTGGAGCAAAGCTAGGGTGGCTTGCATGTGATGCTCAGCTCCGACCAGCAGGCACGTGGAGCCCTGGATGTGCAGAGACCACTCTGCGGATGCGAAGGACCTCTTAGCCCAGGTGGAGTTCTTCACCCCAAGTGCGAGCCGGAGGACATGAGAAGAAGCACCAGGGCAGAGAGCCGCTTGAGTGACCCGGAGGCCGCCTGTCCCGTGGCCGGAGAGGCAGCATGGCCTCCAGCACTTAGGTAAAACTACAGCAGGTGCTCAGCGGCAGCCGGCATCTCTCAAGGGGACGGGTGTCAAAGTGCATCATTTGCGACTCACTTTACGCACCCCAGATACGCCAGCTGATGACACTCGCGTCTGCGGCAAAGTTGCAAAGCCACTAAGGGTCCAACTCCCAGGAGGGCCCAGAATCTTCATTACGTTAGGCAAAATAGGCCTAGAACACACCCACCCACCCCACCCACACATACACACACGCACCTCCTTAGCAGGGGATCTATGAAAATGGCTGAAAATGCTACTGGGTTTTATTTTACCTTTTTTCCCAGGAGTAGTGAGCAACCTCTTTTTGGTGGGAAGCAATGCTTCAGAAGAATACCTATTTGGAAAACTCAGGGATGGAGGGGGTTGAGGGGTTCCCTACCCTGAGGCCAGAGAGACCCCCCAGGCTGGTGCTCATCTCTGTGCCTGCAACAGGAAGTTTCTGGCCTGGACCTGGGACAAGGCTTCATACCAGCAGAGGCCAAGCCGCGCTGCGCTCTCGAGGCCGACAGAGCCCACCGGGGACGAAGCCAGCTGGCTCTGAAGTCTGTGCTTTGTCGCTTCTCCCCAGCACCTCGAAGGCTCATTTCAAGCTTCACAAAATTGCAGAAGACGCTGGTGATGCTGAAAACATACCGGGTGGACAGGTTGTTCCTGAGGGTGTCGTTCGGCGCCTGCAATGTGGAATGATAAAAAATATTAAGGGGACTTTTATGTTGCAACAAATGAGGAGCTGCGTGCTGGCCGGCCTGAGCGGAGAGACGGGGGGAGTCTAGGGGAGCTGAGTGGACACCCCACAGGAGGACGGATGTCAGGGCGGCTGTTTGCAGCAACATCCGAGTCACCATCCATCCCCTGCTTCCTCATGATCAGTAATCCCTCAGCTTGAATATTCGATATTTACAGCTCTTTAAAGGAAGAGAATTCTTTAAAAGATGAATTTACCCCCAGATTTCCTCCCACGGGTCACTCCGAAGATTACAGGCACCCCTTTGCTGGCTGTGGCTGCTCCATCACGTTCTTCAGGGTATCGAACGAGCATTGAGGGGTGTTTCATCAGCTCCAACCATTTCCTAGGTTTCCATGGATCAGTGGTGACAGGAAACCCCAGGTAAGGATGACGGAGGGAAATGAAAAGGCAATTTTGAAAAGCTCTCGAACGCCTCGAGCCTTGTCTTTAAAATCTTTCCTTGACTGAGTGCTCGTAAACGTGCCCGCCTCCGGCTCACAAACTGATGATTAAAAAAGAAAATTAAGTATTCTGTTTATACCAGGGGGGATATCCTCTTAGAACGTCCCGCTTGAGGAGTAACGATGTGATAAGGACGTGTCGCCTGGATTTTGAGGTGCTGGGCCGGGTCCTGCGCGGTCGCTGGAGGGGGGCCAGCCAGAGCCCTCTGGCTTGCAGGGCCTGGTCAGGGGGCCCGGGGGCAGCAGCTTTGGAATTGCCCCATCACCTGCCCACGCTCCCCGGCTCAGGCACCTCCCGAGGCAGGAAGTGTGGCACTTAGGTTTGAAAATGGTTTAAAAAACAAAAACGAAAATGCAAAGTAAAAAGTGATTATCATTATCTGTCTTGGAGGAAGAAGCCTTCTGCTTCTTGGGAGGATCACGGCCATTTTTTCTAAACCCTCGCTGATAATGAATTATGAATGCTGGCCAGAAGATGCTGATCTTGGCCTCTCATCCATCCTCACCCAGAAGCCGGTGAAGAATCTGTGAAAATCAGTAACTGTTGCCACCACGAGAAGTCATTTCTTCTGCTCAGGGTTCCTCCAGCCACGGTTTCTTCCACATCCTTCTCCCTGGGTACCACCTGACTCTGTCCCACACGGGAGCCTGCCCTGCCGTTCTGTCTCTTGCTTCAGACCTTCTGCTGCTGTTCTTGATCCAGGATTCTCAGTTTTTGCTCACGTCTGGATTTCAAAGGACACCTTGCATCTTTCTAACGGGTCCCAAAATCAAAAGCATCATGAACTGTGGTGTTGAAGACTCTGGAGAGTCCCTTGGGCTGCAAGGAGATCCGACCAGTCCATCCTAAAGGAAATCAGTCCTGAATATTCATTGGAAGGACTGATGGCTGAAGCTGAAACTCCAATACTTTGGCTGCCTGATGTGAAGAGCTGACTCATTGGAAAAGACCCTAATGTTGGGAAAGATTGAAGGTGGGAGAAGGGGACAACAGAGGATGAGATGGTTGGATGGCACCACCGACTCAGTGGACATGAGTTTGAGCAAGCTCCGGGAGTTGTTGATGGACAGGGAGGCCTGGCGTGCTGCAGTCCATGGGGTCACAGAGAGTCAGACACGACTGAGCGACTGAAATGAACTGGACTGAACTGAACTGAACTGAATGGGCCCCACACGATGCTAAATGTTGGCTCTACCTGTCAACCCGAGGAGGCCACGTGATGGAAACACTGTTCGAACAAATGCTCTGGGAAGATGGGAGGCTGCTAACTTCTCCCACTGGGGGGCACTCTGCTTTCCCCTCTGCTCTCTGTTTTCTCTCTGGGATCTGCCTTTTCTGTGAGCCTCGGTGATGGCAGGCTTATCTTTTACTTGTTTATTTTATTGGTGCATAGTTTCTGCTGTACAGCAAAGTGAATCAGCCACTCATATACATACAGCCCCTCTTCATCCCACAGAGCGCTGAGTAGCGCCCCACCACCATAGGGTCCATCAGGTATCTATTTTATACATGTTATCGGCAGCGTGTGTATGTCAACCCTGGTCTCCCAATTTGGCAGGGACATCTTACACTTCTTAAAATAGACATTCTTGCACAGGCAAGGTTTTTTAAAAGTCTAATAGAGCTTTTTTTTTTTTTTAAGTCTAATAATTCTGGTGAGATAAACTGTCAAACGTGCTAGAAAGAAAAATAAATGGAACATCAAGGGTGAATTTCTAGACTTAAAAAAAAAAAGACCTTGAAATAATCAGTTAATTTCTAATGCTGAAGGTTTTTTTAAAGTATATTTTAAATAATTAGCTTCCTATGCGTGGGCTCCGTGGGTTTGATGTCCATTCCTGTCTTGTTTCCTTCTTGTAGGGGAGGTGCCTGAGGGGAGGGGTTAGGGGTAGTGGCCTTGGATGTGAATGTTTTACACAGAGACTTAGAGATAACCTTGGAATTTTCATACAAGAAATCTGAGCATAAACATTCTTTTGGGCCCTTTGATGATGTGAGAGTTATAACATGGTCTCGTAGTCTTGGAATTCTTGGACCTGCAGACTGGAGTGGTCCATCGGTTTATGGATGCAGCTGCGGTCAGCTGAGCATGTACATCCTTTGGGGCTCAGAGGCCGGGCCCATCTCCTCTCCTCCAAAGTCCACGTGCAGGGGACCTGTGAGAGCAGGCAGCTGGCTATCAGCCTTGGCCAAGCCAGGCAAGTCTTTGCAGGCGTGGTGTGTGGTGCAGGCCCTGTTAGGACAAGCCGTGCCTTGTTGCTCAGATGTTAGCCATGAAGAGTCACCTGACTGCACTCTCAGGGCGCAGATACAGGAAGGTCCTCTGGCAGCAGCTCTTTCTCCTTCTCTGGCTTTTATTTCTCTGTGCCACTTCCTAGAGTCAGCAACAGGAAGCACCTCAATGTTCCCCCTGTTCTCCATAAGCCCTTGTTCAGATGTATCTCTCCACTGACTTCCTCCCACTCATGATAGCAGATGCTTACAGGGAGTGTCTTACCTGCCAGGCACTGGGCCAAGGCCAGTGTGCTGTCTACAGGAACACCCTCTGTAGGGCATCCCCAGGAAGCAAGACCCAGGGAGCAGGTACCACTGGGAGGTGCCCTGAGGCACAGATCTGAGTTCTAGGAGGAAAAATGATGAGAAGAGGGTCAGGAGGGGGCAGGGACAGGGACCTACTCACTGTAGAGGAGTCTGCCCCCTCCCTCCCCCAAAAGAGGAGGCAGGGATTCATGGTTAATGTCAGATCCGTGATGTTGTTGTTGTTCAGTCACTAAGTCATGTCCAACTCTTTGCAACCCCATGGACTGTGGCACACGAGGCTTTCTCAACCATCTCGCCCTCTGTCTCCCTCTTCTCCTTTTGCCTTCAGTTTTTCCCAGAATCAGGGTCTTTTCCAATGAGTTGGCTCTTCGCTTCTGGTGGCCAAAGTTATGAAGCTTCAGCTTCAGCACCAGTTCTTCCAAATATTCAGGGTTGATTTCCTTTAAGATTAACTGGTTTGATCTCTCTGCAGTCCAAGGGACTCTTAAGCGTCTTCTCCAGCATCACAGTTCAAAAGCATCCATTCTTCGGTACTCAGCCTTTTTATGGTCCAAATCCGTATATGACTACTGGAAAAACCATAGCTTTGACTAAACAGACCTTTATCAGCAAAGTGATGTCTCTTCTTTGTAATACTCTGTCCAGGTTTGTCATAGCTTTTCTTCCAAGCATCTTTTAATTTCATGGCTGCAGATTTGGAGAAGAAAATGGCAACCCTCTCCTGTATTCTTGCCTGGAGAATCCCATGGACAGAGGAGCCTGGCAGGTCATGGTCCATGGGGTTGCAGAGAGTTGGACACGACTGAAGTGACTGAGCATGCAGTCACTGTCTGCAATGATTTTGGAGACCAAGAAAATAAAATCTGCCACTGTTTCCATTTGTTCCCATCTATTTGCCATGACGTGATGGGACCAGCTGCCATGATCTTAGTTTTTTGAATGTTGAGCTTTAGGCCAGCTTTTGCACGCTCCTCTTTCACTTTCATCATGAGGCTCTTTAGTTCCGCTTCGCTTTCCGCCATAAGGGTCATGTCATCTGCATATCTGAGGTTGTTGATATGGAAGATACCTAATAAAAACTATATTTGGGGAGAAAAGTTGATATTAGAACTAAACAATCATCATTTCAGGTTTTTCCCTAGGCTGGATGATTCACCCTCGGTACTGTACTTTTCTTTCAACCACCTTTGGCCATCAGTTCACCAGAACCGTTACGATTAACGTGTAACTGGTGTCTTCAGCCTCCAGTGGCAGCAGGGGGCCTCGAGGCAGTCGGGGAGGGGAGTCTTGCAAAGAAGACCCAGAGTCTGGAGGACCGTGTTTTGCTGGCAGAGCTGAGCTGGGCAGCATTTGGAGTAGAGCGAGCAAAGAGGATGCTGGCGAGAAAGGAGGCTGGAGGGAGAGTGGGGACCAGATCCTTCCTGGTCTTAAAGTTCTTCAAGAAGTATGGATTCTTTTCATTGCAAAGGCAGGTCATTGAAACAGTGTAACAAGAGAGTCACATGATCTGATTTCTGCTCTAAGTAGGGTCACCTGATAGAATGCAGAAAGCCCAGTGAAATTTTACTTTCAGATGAAGTGAAGATAAATTTTTAGTGTAAGTATAGGTCAAAACCTGGGTGCGATGTACTCTTTTCCCCCTCAAACAGCTCTACTGAGATATATTTCACAGCATACAACTCACCCACTTCAAGAGTGCGGCTCAGTGGCTTTTGGTTATAGCTCAACGGGCAAGCGTCACCAGAGCCAAAGTTAGAACATCTTCACCGAGAAACCGAAGCAAACCCGTGCCTTTAGCTCTCGTCTGCCTTCCTCTCAGCCCTCCCATCCCCACCTTCTGTAACTGGCTTCTTTCCCTTGGTGCAGCATTTTCAAGGTTCCAGCACACTATTGGTTGGATTGGTATTTCATTTATTATGAATCATATTCCGTTGCATGACTATACCACACTGTCTTTATCCATTCATCCGATGGATAGGTCTTTTGAAGTGAAAGTCAAAGTCCATTCTGCCTTTTTTGTGACCCCATGGACTGTAGCCCACCAGGCTCCTCAGTCCATGGGATATCCCAGGCAAGAATACTGGAGTGGGTTGCCATTTCCTTCTCCAGGGGATCTGCCCAATCCAGGGGTCGAACCCACATCTCTCGCATTGCAGGCAGATTCTTAAGCCTTTGGCTATTATTAATATAAACAATGCTGCTATAAACTTTTTATACCAGTTTTTGTGGGAATACACATTTTCACTTCCCTTGGGTATATACGTAGGGAGTAGAATTGCTGGGTCATGCGTACAGGAGACATAATGACACTAAAAAATATTCGTGGTGTAATCAGAAGCTCAAATGTAGTAGAGCATCTTGAATATTGATTTGCTAAACCTGCAGCTAAGAGTAGGAAGATTATCCTTGGTGCACAGTGAGGCGTTAAACAGGCTGTGGGTGGATCTCAGGTAGAGAAAGTGTGGGTGAGAGATGCGGGCGACCTGGGCGGGCTTGGGCTCCAGGAGGCGGAGAGAAGGGAGCAAGCCTGAGAGATGCTGACCGGCCTTGTGATGGGGTGGCCACAAGGGGCGCTTCCCAGGCTGGAGGGCCTGAGCCTGAAGAGCAGCCTGGGTTGCAGTGCCGTCTGAGAAGGGGGTGACTCTGGTGGGAACGGGTGTGGGTCTGGGGACTGTGGCCCCTCACCAGCTGGGTTCCAGCCGGGCCAGCCCCGTGGAGGGCTTGGGAAGGATGTGAGGGGCGTCCCCACTCCCTGCCTCTGCTCTGCTGGCGTTTCCTGCGGGATCGGCATCTTCTCCGCATCCCGAGCCCTCTCGTGAGCCCCAGCACTGGGCCTGGGGGCAGGCCTTCCTCCCTCCATTGGTGGCTCCAGGCCTGGGGTGGTGGTAACGTCGCTGTGACTAATCTCTGGGTGGCCTCGCTCCCCTCTCTGATTTTGTTTTTTCTCAGCTTAGGACACTTCTATAATCAGGTACAACTGGGCTCTGTAGCTCTGCTTTCTGACTGAATGTAGCTATTGTTGTTGTTCTGTCATGGAGGAGTCTACTGTATCCTGCTGCTGCTGCTAAGTCGCTTCAGTTGTGTCCAACTCTGTGCGACCCCATAGACGGCAGCCCATCAGTCTCTGCTGTCCCTGGGATTCTCCAGGCAAGAACACTGGAGGGGGGTGCCATTTCCTTCTCCAATGCATGAAAGTGAAAAGTGAAAGTGAAGTCATCCAGTCGGGTCCGACTCTTTGCGACCACCGGCTAACAAATGCTACTTATAATGGTTCAGGTCAGTTCAGTCGCTCAGTCGTGTCCGACTCTTTGTGACCCCATGGACTGCAACATGCCAGGCCTCCCTGTCCATCACCAACTCCTGGAGCTTGCTCAAACTCATGCCCATCAAGTCGGTGATGCCATCCAACCATCTCATCCTCTGTCGTCCCTTCTCCTCCCACCTTCAATCTTTCCCAGAATGTAGCTATTATTTTTATTATTAACATTACCACTTTATTGATTCTCAATCTTCAGTTAGTTCTCCCGGCTTAATCATAGGGTTTAGTGAGACATTAGAAAAGAAACTGAGCTTCCAGAATGTATGACTTCTGTCTCTGTGTGAAGATGACAAGATGGCAGGCAAGTGGACACCGCTGCCAGGGGTCCAGGAGGCCTTGGGGTCCGGGACCAGCCAGCATCTGTCTGCGTGGGCCGGGAGCTCCTGCCTCCACTGGGGACTGAGCCTGGAGGCTCTGGCAGTTCACCATATGCTCCCGCACGCCAAGGGGCTCCCTCTAGGTTCCCAGAGATGACTCGGCATGAATCACCCACACACATTCCTGCAGAGAGGAGCCTCTGCTTTTAGAACAAATGAGCTGAAGCAAACAGACATCTACATGTTTCTGTTTTGGGGGTTGAGATCTGACCCCAGAGCAGTGCCTTCCTTAAGCTTTTATTAGATGGCTTCTCAATAGGTTCCTCATTCCCTGTGCTTTCCTGGACATTTTACAGGGCAGCTGCCTGTTTCCGGCATGGATGCTACCCACGCTAATTTTTAAAATTATTTGTTTGGCTCTGCTATTTGGCTGTGTCTTAGTTGCCACATGTGGGATTTAGTTTCCTGACCAGGAATCCAACCCAGGCCCCCTGGGTTGGGAACATCGTGTCTCAGCCACTGGGCCACCAGGGAAGTCCCCATGCTGTGCTGGGTGGCTTCCTGGAGGCCACCCTGGAGACAACAGCTCCCAGCATCTCCAGGGTCCTGATGCAGATTTCCCAGGATGACTTGGATCCTGCGCCACTGTGTCCACACACAGCTGTGCTCCCGACATGGAGTGGGAGGTTCAGGGAGGGCTCTCACATATCAGTATCACATTTAGGGTCAAAGACTTGATCGTGGAAGCCAATAAATTAGGAGGAAAGTGTTTAAACTCTGTTGATGAACAACCTCCCACCCCAAGATACCCTCGGGGAGAATGACGGAGAGCATGTCAGTGAATGTGGGCTCATCTCAGGACAGGACGCTCCTGGTCAGAACCCTGAGGATGGGGCACCTGTCAGTTTGTTTCTTTCTGCAAATAATAAGGAAGAAGGATATAAATGGACTATAGTCCAATAAAAGTTAATATAAAAAATACGAAGGAACCCCAGTAATTGCCGGGCAGGTGTGACAGGTGTACTTTTGAGTCCAGTGACACAGCTGATTTCCTGTCTGCCTGTCAGAGTTACTGAAACTACTAGAGACTGGTGATTCTGAAGCCAGGGCTGGCCAAGGGATGTCACCTCTCCCCAGTGAGAGCTACTTGTTTAAAACCAAGGATGAAAACCAGACAACCACCTTCCAATTTTTGCTGCAGCATCGTCATTATTGCTTCACTCTCCATAATGTTCTATTCCAAGATGGAGAAGAATGGCTCTTATGACTCAGCACTGCCAGGATGCAGCTGGTTCCTGGAATAGAAGACTGAGGTTTACTGTGTGTTATCCTGTGTCCCACAGTCAGGACCAAAATGCCAAGAAAGTTTGCAGTGGGGCAGACTAACACATTCTAGAAATCTGTTGAAAAGAACTATCTCTACACAAATGGTTGGAAGTGCTCATAGCCAGATTTCTAAGGCCATTGGATTTTCTGGAGTATCTTTTGATGTTCCTTATCCCTGGTAACCCTCTTGAGTCATTATATTCATAAATCAACTCTGTACAGTTGGCTTAGAGACTGTCATACTTAAAAGATCAGAATGTCCCTAGGAGAAGCAGATAAACTCTTGGCTCAAAGAGTTGGGGTGAACTCCCTGGGGCTCATATGAATATTTGCAGCTTGGGTATCATTTCCCCAGGTTATTTCTTCTCATCCAATTCAACCAAGAGGATTTAGTAGAGGCAGCCTGGACCTATTGAGGAAAAAACACTGGAAGGAGTTACTGAGATCAGCCCCCCACTTCCAACTCTGACCTTTGCTCCTGAATCTTCAGGGCACAGGGGTTCTCAAAGACTCACCTTCGAGGACAGGGACATCAAGGATGGAGGCTCCTTATTGTTCAGACTGCTGCCAATGCTTGTCCCCAGACTTCTCAAGGAGAAATGTCTGAGTGAGGTTGGGCATGGGTGCATCACACCGTCAAAGGGACACTTGGGCTGTAACTTCCACGGCCAGCTGCCTCCTGGTCTCAAGACGAGGGTTAGAGACCATAGGAAAAGGCTTTGCTCTGACACAGGACTGTAGCCTTATTGCAGGGTCATGAGCGACCTTCTAAACCACAAGCATGTCTTCCCCTTGCCTGTCCCCTTGAAGTCACTCTGGACCATCCAGAAGGGCCAGGCCCACAGGCCTTGTGCATCACAAGAAACCGCCCACCAGGTGCCCAGCAGGCTGATGGAGGAGACAGACCGTGTCTTGGTCTCTGACTGTGTCCTTCCCACAGTGGCTCACAGTGCACCACTCAGTTCAACCATCATTCCCTGGAGGAGGCAGGGTTGGGGACCCCCCGCCAACCCTGAGAGGAGAACCAGGATCTCTTTCTGTGTGCTTATCTCTCCATACAACTGTGCTTTTATATCTGTGAACATAATTATTTCTAATATGAGGCTCGAAACTCTTTCTGATTTTTCCTTACCCTGCTAGTGATTTATTCATAGACGTGCCTGCAGTCCCTACCTCAGAGGAGTTTTTTATCTGCCAGTTGTAAATATAAGGTATGCAAATACAGCTAGCCATTCAGGCGAGAGCTGCAATCCATTTGAAGTGGTCACATAATAAATTAAACCCACATTGGTGCTAGGAAGAAACAGTGTGCACAGGTCCAGCGGCCACATCACCGCCGTTCGATGCCCTCTTGCAGGGGTCTGGATGGGATGGGGGCTCAGCAGGCAATCGGCAAGGTACAGGGCTTGCTGCCCCTCCCCCAACTAACTCCCCAGGCGAGAGGCTCACCTTGTAGATGACAGGCGTGGGCAGAGATAGCAGCTTGTAAGTCGGGCTTGTAGAAATAAGCAAGTAGTCCCATTTGCCCCTACTCGTCTCTCTCCTGATGTTGGTAATGGAAGGAAGACACAGAGTCTTAATAGAGAGCAATAATTTTAACTTATTACTAAATGGATTTGATCTGGCTTGGTCGCCTCTTTGAAAGAGGTCCATGGAACAGCAAGCGTGCTGAAAAGTTCATACTTTGGGGAGCCGGTGGTCAAGCCAGAAGCAGAAAGGGCAGGTTACTATCTAGTACTCATTGCTGGGGTTCAGCCCCTGGACTGCAGGCAGACGTGCAGTGTCAATTACAGCATCTCGGGCTGCTTGTTTGTAGAGAGCATGTGTCTGGGAGGGGCGGGCTGGGGGCTGAGACGTCTGCCCTTTGAACTCACTTTACCCTTTCTGTCTCCAAGAGGATGAAGGTGATATAGACCCGCAGAGAGTATCCCAGTTTCCTTGCTGGGATAATTATGTATCATTTCTGGATACTGGGAGTTGTAGTAGCCTATAACCTGCATACTTCTCATCAAGGCACGCACCCCTGAAGGCAAATCAGACCTCAGGGCCTAAAATGGTCCCGCATCACATACCTACTCTCTCAAAATGTTTGCCTGTCAACTAAATCTTCAGGGTGAGGCTGGTATCCCCACAGTCCACTGGTGGAGGCAAAGAGCCACCAAACTGGGGACAGTGAAGGTCCTGGGGATAAGCTTGCTGGCATTAGCTTACTTAAGTGAAGGGGCTGGGAAAGAAAGAACAAAACTCAAAATGAGCCAGGAGCTTCTCTTGCTTTGAAAATGTTCTTCAAATGAGGTAATTTGATGCAAGCTGGAGACAGCAGAGTCTTTTAAGTTTGACTTTATCAGAATGTATTTGCAGCTTTGGAGGGAGGTGAATTTGACAGTGGGGCTGTGTGTTAACTTAAGGGAATAAAACAAAATATTTGCAAGGCAACTTTGCAGAAAGCTTAAAAAAATATCTATCAGAAATATTCACATGGTTTTAAAAAGTGTAGCAAAATCATAACCAAAAGAAAAAAGGAAGTAGTAAAGATTAGAGCAGAGATAAAATAAAGAATAGAAAAAAATAGAGAAATGAATAAAACAAAATGTTTATTCTTTGAAAAGACAATGAAGTGATGTGAAGTCGCTCAGTTGTGTCCAACTCTTTGAGACCCCATGGACAGTAGCCTACCAGGCTCCGCCATCCATGGGATTTTCCAGGCAAGAATACTGGAGTGGGCTGCCATTTCCTTCTCCAGGGGGTCTTCCCAACCCAGGGATCAAACCCGGGTCTCCTGCATTGCAGACAGACGCTTTACCACCCGAGCCACCTAAGGGCCTGTATTGAAAAGACAATACAAATCAACAAACCTTTAGATAAATGAACTAAGAAATAAAGTGAGAATATCCAAAGTATTGAAATCAGAAATAAAAATGCAGGCATTACTACTGATTTTACAGAAATAAATAGGATTGTATGATAGTACTGTGAACAATGGTGCATCAACAAATTGGATAAGATAGATGAAATGGACAAATTCCTGGAAACACAAAACCTACACAGGTTGAATCATAAAGACATAGAAAATTTGTAGAGACCTACCCTGTTTATTTAATATATATGCAGAGTACATCATGAGAAACGCTGGACTGGAAGAAACAAGCTGGAATCAAAATTGCCGGGAGAAATATCAGTAACCTCAGATATGCAGATGACACCACCCTTATGGCAGAAAGTGGAGAGGAACTCAAAAGTCTCTTGATGAAAGTGAAAGTGGAGAGTGAAAAAGTTGGCTTAAAGCTCAACATTCAGAAAACGAAGATCATGGCATCCAGTCCCACCACTTCATGGGAAATAGATGGGGAAACAGTGGAAACAGTGTCAGACTTTATTTGGGGGGGCTCCAAAATCACTACAGATGGTGACTGCAGCCATGAAATTAAAAGACATTTAGTCCTTGGAAGGAAAGCTATGACCAACCTAGATAGTATATTCAAAAGCAGAGACATTACTTTGCCAACAAAGGTCCGTCTAGTCAAGGCTATGGTTTTTCCTGTGGTCATGTATGGACGTGAGAGTTGGACTGTGAAGAAGGCTGAATGCCGAAGAATTGATGCTTTTGAACTGTGGTGTTGGAGAAGACCCTTGAGAGTCCCTTGGACTGCAAGGAGATCCAACCTGTCCATTCTGAAGGAGATCAGCCCTGGGATTTCTTTGGAAGGAATGATGCTAAAGCTGAAATTCCAGTTCTTTGGCCACCTCATGGGAAGAGTTGACTCATTGGAAAAGACTCTGATGCTGGGAGGGATTGGGGGCAGGAGGAGAAGGGGACAACAGAGGATGAGATGGCTGGAAGGCATCACTGACTCGATGGGCGTGAGTCTGGGTGAACTCCGGGAGTTGATGATGGACAGGGAGGCCTGGCGTGCTGCAATTCATGGGGTCGAAAAGAGTTGGACACGACTGAGCGACTGATCTGATCTGATCTGATAACTAGTACAAGCCCTGATTTAATCAGGGCTCAAAAATCTCCAACAAAGAAAAGCCTTGGACCTGGTGTCTTCACTGGTAAATTTTGCCAAACATTTAAAGAAGAACTAATACCAACTCTTTTCACACTTTCTTAAAAATTGAAGAGAAGGGAGTACTTCTAAACTTATTTTTGAGGCCAGGATGGCCCTGATACCAAAGCTAGGCAGACTCTACAAGAAAAGAAAACTGTAGACCAATATCTTTTATGAACATTGTTATAAAAACTCTCAACAAAATAGTGGCAAAAGGAAATCAGAAGCATAGTAAATGTATTATACAGCATGACCATATAAGATTTATTTCTGGAATGCAAGGCCAGTTCAACATATGGAAATCAATCAATATAATATGCCACATTAGTAGAATGAAGAGAAAATGCCTACATGATCGTCTTAATTAATGCACAAAGGGTATGTGATGAAATTCTCACTTTCATGATTAAACATTCTACAAAACAGGAATAGAAGGAAATTACATCAGTGTGATAAAAGCCATAAAGGAAAACCTTACAGCAAGCATTATACTCAAAGGTGAAAGATCAGGAAGGGACAGAAATTGTGGAAACTCTCAAGGATGCTCAGGCTCTATGTCCAAGCACGTTGGAAAATCAACTACAGATGAGGGTTAATGATAAAATATAAAAACTTAAACTACAGAAGACGCTAAAAGAAAATAAGGAAAATGTTTGATACAATCTGGGAATGATGGAAAACTGTGTATGTAATGCAACAAAGGCAGATTTCCTAAGAGACCCTGCACATGTGTGTGCTTGGTTGTGTCTGACTCTTTGTGATCCCATGGACTGTAGCCCATTAGGCTCCTCTGTCCATCGCATTTTCCCAGCAAGAGTGCTGTACTCACTGTAGTGAGTTGCCATTTCTTCCTCCAAGGGATCTTCCTCACCCAGGGATTGAATCCGAGTCTTCAGCATTGCAGGCAGATTCTTTACCACTGAGCCACCAAGGAAGTCCCCTCAAAAGACCCCCATAAACTTTACAAAATATTAAGCATCTTTCACCCCATGCCATCTTAAACACTGAGGCTGCAGAAGAAATAAGAACTCTGGAAAATACGAGATATCTACATGAACTTTGGAAGTTCTTCACATATATCTTTAAAAATTGGCAAGTTAAAAAGTATGAAAATGCTTGTATAAAAATAGATGTTGAACAGATTTTTTGTTCTCAGTCACTCAGTCGTGTCTGACTGTTTGTGACCCCATGGACTGCAGCACGCCAGGCTTCCCTGTCCATCACCATCTCCCGGAGGTTGCTTAACCTCATGTCCATTGAGTCAGAGATGCCATCTAGCCATCTCATCCTCTGTCGCTCCTTCTTCTCCTGCCCTCAATCTTTCCCAGCGTTAGGGTCTTTTCCAATGAGTCAGCTCTTCCCATCACGTGGCCAAAGTATTGGAGTTTCAGCTTTAGCATCAGTCTTTCCAATGAATTCCATGTAAGTAATGGACAAAGGATTTGTTCTGGGAACTGCATGAAGATTATCATTAAATACAGATGGAGATGTTTGTTTCAATGTTTGATAATGAAGCATTGGAAACCACTCACTTGTTCAAGCACAGAGGGTTAGTTGCATAAGCAATGCCATGTCCATGTTAAAGCAAATATCCTATGGCCACATAGGGATTTTCAATTGCGCTCCCTAGAGAAGCCCTTCAGGGACCACAGGAGGACAGTTGTGGGGCTATCATTCCGATGTATTTTCAGGAATGTGAAGGCTTAAGTCCACACTTGTAGAAAGAACGCTGTCCAATGCAGCTCTGTTTTAGACTATGTGTGAGCTTGCACCTTTGCAGCACTGTGGTCCGAGCGCCTGCGAGTGCTGCGGTGTAGGTCCTGAATCAATACCTCCTGCACCGTCTGAGCAGTGAGCACAACACGCTCCCTCTAGACGGACCTCCCGCATCTGTGCTCTGACACCCCAGCCCCAGCTCCCAGCCGTGGGGCTGCTGCCGGGCACCGCCCTGGTGGGCTCAGAGCCTGTGCTCCCAGCCAGGCAGCTCGAGGCTGACCCCAGCTCCACTGACTGTCTGGCTACTCATCAAGCTCCTCTACCTCAGTTTCCTCCTCTGTAAATAGGGCTGATAACAGCTACTATTTCACGAGAGAGCTGTGAGGGCTAGATGAGATGCAACAGATGTTAACAACATGTATGTGTGTGTGTAATGTCTGTTGCTGTGTGTATATTTATATATGCTGTGCTGTGCTTAGTCGCTCAGTCATGTCCAACTCTGCGACCCCATGGACTGTAGCCCACCAGGCTCTTCTGTCCGTGGGATTTCCCCAGGCAAGAATACTGGAGTGGGTTGCCATGCCCTCCTCCAGGGAATCTTCCCGACCCAGGAATTGAACTGGGGTCTTCTGCATTGCAGGCAGATTCTTTACGAGCTGAGCTACCAGGGAAGCCCATATATTTATATATACTCATTACTATACATTTTTAGGCATACATGTTGTATGTGTATTGTAGATTTATAATGATCATTATTTATATAATTATATAAACTCATTTAATCTCATGTATAGATGATTATGGGACTTCCCTGGTGGCTTGGATGGTAATTAATCTGCCTGCAATGCTGGAGACCTGGGTGTTATCCCTGGATTGGAAAGGTCTCCTGGAGAATGGAAGGGCGACATAGTCCAGCATTCTTGCTGGGAGAGTTCCATGGGCAGAGGAGCCTGGCGGGCAACGTATAAATACTACTTATGCATTGTTGGTGTTGTTCAGGCTTCCCTGGTAGCTCAGTTGGTAAAGAATCCACCTGCAATGCAGGAGACCCAGGTTTGATTCCTGGGATGGGAAGATCTACTGGAGAAGGGATAGGCTACCCACTCCAGTATTCTTGGGCTTCCCTTGTGGCTCAGCTGGTAAAGAATCTGCCTGCAGTGTGGGAGACCTGGGTTGGGAAGATCCCCTGGAGAAGGGAAAGGCTCAGTCGTGTCTGACTCTTGGTGACCCCATGGACCGCAGCAAACCAGGCTTCCCTATCCTTTACTATCTCCTGGAGTTTGCTCAAACTCATGTCCATTGATAAATATAGCTCTACGTATTGCATAAAATCCTATGATTAAACATATATAAAGTACATATAAAATCATGGATATATAATGTTAATGTGTATTATTAAACTATATGTATTTATGCACTGATATGTATATATGAGATGGTTGGATGGCATCACCGACTCAGTGGACATGAGTTTGAGCAGGCTCTGGGAGTTGGTGATGGACAGGGAGGCCTGGCACGCTGCCGTCCATGGGGTCACAAAGAGTCGGACACGACTGAGCTGCTGAACTGAACTGATGTATATTGTGTATTTGTGTATATGTAGGTCCATGTCGTGAGTGCAGCGTGCTCACGGGGCTCATCTCCGGGTAGCGCTCATGAGCTCTTTTAACGTGTGCTCGTATAACCCTAGGCTATGGCACTGGGCGCATACAGCACTCTGCATGTTACCTATTATGGTTGTTGGCCCTTTATGTTTTTACATCAGACTCTGTCCTTCCCCTGCCCATGCTGCTGCTATCCTTTCCTCTCTCTGTTAGAATAAGAGCCAGCCCCGTGCCCAGCCCCCAAGGTGCTCTGTGATTCAGCCCTGCAGCTCTCAGACCTCGCCTCCTGCCACTTTCCCACGTTGCTCACTCTGCTCAGGACCCTCTGGCTCCCACTCACACTGCAGCATCCTGGTGTGTCCTCCCCAGGCCCTTTGCACAAGCTGCGCCTGGCTGGCCACCTTAAATCTCTGCTGAGTGTCACCCTCTCAGAGACACCTTCCCCAGCCCGCATCTAAGAGCCTCGCCTCCATCTCTCTCTCGACTCTCTAGTTCTGCAGCGGGTTGGCAAGGTACTCCAGTGAGAGCCCATGTCCGTGACCATCGAGTGCCCACCCTGGCACGTAAGATCCCTGAGACACCGTGTGGCTGCTTTGCAGTGTCCCTGCCACGTGTGTGGGGACAGTGCCCAGGGCGGCCTTGAAGCATTCATGCAGTGATTCGATGTGCCAGCAGCGCTTATCTCTTGGTAAAAGATTTTGCAAGTTCTTTTCATTTTTTGGTATTTATTTTACTTGGTTTTTGCAATGAACATGAAAAAATGAAAGCTACGTTTAGAAATAGATTGAAGAATGGGGTCAATCTGAGAGCTAGTGGCAGGGTGACTTGAGTGTGGCCTCTTTTTAACCTCAGAATCAGCTCATCTTCACAAGTCCACCTCATCATGGACTTGGGCTGCAGGATGTGTCTTATTTTGAAGCTCTTTCTGCCCCTTTGGCTGGACATTTTATTAGAAATAAACTTTATTTTTTGCTGGGTATTCAACTAACAGGATCTTCTATTCCCTTTCATAAGGAAATTCTGGTCTGAAAAGAGAGGTCACTGAGAAAGAGGGGGAAAATCTACTTCATCTATTTTTGTGTTGTCTAGTTGTCTAAAGGAAATCAGTCCTGAATATTCATTGGAAGGACTGATGCTGAAGCTGAAACTCTAATACTTTGGCCACCTGATGTGAAGAACTGACTCATTGGAAAAGAGCCTGATGATGCTGGGAAAGATTGAAGGCGGGAGGAGAAGGGGACGACAGAGGGTGAGCTGGTTGGATGGCATCCCTGACTCAATGGGCATGGGTTTGAGTAAGCTCCAGGAGTTGGTGATGGACAGGGAGGCCTGGCGTGTTGCAGTCCAAGGGGTCGCAAAGAGTCAGTCACGACTGAGTGACTGAACTGAGCTGAGTTGTCTACCTCTTGAGACACAGAATTTGTGTAAGAAGTGGGGGTGAGGTTAACAGAAAACAATGAAGATAAGTAGAAAGATCATATTCAAGAGTCAGTGAAAGTGCACTTGCCTAGAATTCAGTTAGTTTGGGAAAATGTCAGAAATCTTGCCAAGATCTCTCTATAATTTACTGGGTCATTGTTAAATAATAATTAAAGATTTCAAGATAGCTGCAGGAGGGCATTAAACCAAGGTCAGGGCTTTTCTAAGGGACAGGATCCTGAACAACGACCTAATTTCTGCTGGAGGGATTGAAGGTCAAAGGGCATCCATCCTTTAGCTGGAAGTGGAGAGGAGAGAGGTGGATGCTGCATGTCACAGGACTTGGAGTCTGCCTGGAATGGAACTGCCACTGACGGATGAATAGAATCCATCTGTTATCCTGACTTACAGGAAGAAAGAGAGCTGAATGATGCTTGATGGAGAAGTGGCCCCTCTTGGTTGTGCTGGTTAAGGCTGGATGGTTTGTCAGGGCCAGGGCCACAATGCCTGGGGGTAGGGTGCGGCCACGGCCATGCCCACTCAGTTCAGTTCAGTCGCTCAGTCATGTCTGACTCTTTGCGACCCCATGAATTGCAGCACACCAGGCCTCCCTGTTCATCACCAACTCCCGGAGTTCACGCAAACTCACGTCCATCAAGCCGGTGATGCCATCCAACCATCTCATCCTCTGTCGTCCCTTTCTCCTTCTGCCCCCAATCCCTCCCAGCCTCAGGGTCTTTTCCAATGAGTTAACTCTTCACATGAGGTGGCCAAAGTACTAGACTTTCAGCTTTAGCGTCATTCCTTCCAAAGAACACCCAGGACTGATCTCCTTTAGAATGGACTGGTTGGATCTCCTTGCAGTCCAAGGGACTCTCAAGAGTCTCCTCCAACACCACAGTTCAAAAGCATCAATTCTTCTGCACTCAGCTTTCTTCACTGCAATGCCCACGAAGGGGGAGGAAAGAGGCAGAGGGAGCCGTCCTGTGTGCCTGCCAGTGCAAGCACCAGGTGTGCAAGAAAGGGATGGAGGAGAAGGGGATGACAGAGGATGAGATGGTTGGATGGCATCACTGACTCGACAGACGTGAGTTTGAGCAAACTCTGGGAGATGGTGAAAGAGAGGGAAGCGTGGCGTGCTGCAGTCCTTGGGGTCACAAAGAGTCAAATGTGACTGAGCGACTGAACAAACACATGTGAACCTACTGGACAGCACAGGAAACTCTACTCAGTGCTCTGTGCTGACCCAAATGGGAAGGAAATCCACGCAAGAGGAGATATATGTATACGTTCGGCTGATTCACTTCGCTGTGCAGCAGAAACTAACGCAGCATTTGTAAAACATCTAAACTCCAATAATGTGCCTATATATATAAATTTCAGAGAAGTCCCTTGCAGTGGGCATGGCTTTTAGCCCTGGTAGCCATCCTAAGAAAGTTCTCAGTCTTTCTGTATTTTGGCTCCACTGTTTTCTGCTTCTCTCTCTCCCTCCATCTCCCCTTTTCCTCTGTTCTCTTTAATTACTGTGTTTTGGCCTCTTCTGGTTTAATTGCACAGTGTCTGTCATGGGCAGCATCTCATTAATAGGACGCTTTCTTTGGTTCTGATTTAGCAAAAGGTGATCCATGACCTGCTCCCAGCGTGAGCCTTTGCAGTGCTGGTTTCTGTTCCAGATGACTTGCTGAGTTAGCAGTCTTGGCTGGGCTAGTGAGCCATCCTCCCCAAGTTCCATATGCACGCAGATGCTAATTAGTGAGGAGCACCTCCACAGGTTCACGCAGGGAGACATCAAAGATTCAGTGCTTCTCTCCAAAGGACTAGCTTTTTCCAAGGCTTCTTTCATTTCTTCTTTTCCTGTACCTTATTGAGAGATCGCTTTTTCTTCCCACCTGGTTCACTAGCTCACTCACCTTCTAATCACTTCATGGCCAAGGTTTCCATCTGTCACCAAGTCATCACCTCACTCTTCGGATGCTTTGGCATTCGTATTAAATGCTCACTGTAGTTGATGCTTTTGACTCGTATTGCTGGAGAAGACTCTTGAGAGTCCCTTTGACTGCAAGGAGATCAAACCAGGCAGTCCTAAAGGAAATCAACTCTGAATATTTATTGGAAGGACTGATGCTGAAGCTGAAGCTCTGATTCTCTGGCCACCTGATGCGAAGAACTGACTCATTGGAAAAGGCCTTGATGCTGGGAAAGATTGAAGGCGGGAGGGAGAAGGAGATGACAGGGGATGAGATGGTTGGATGTCATCACAGACTCAATGGACATGACTTTGAGCAAACTCTGGGAGATAGTGAAGGACAGGGAAGCCTGGCATGCTGCAGTCCATGGGGTCACAGAGAGTTGGAAAGGACTGAGTCATTAAACAGCCACAAAAAGCTAGTTTCAGACCCAAAGACGTGATGGGAACAGCAATAATGTTATTGACGGTGTTGTGTGGGACATATTATCATTAGACCAATGGAATTCACCTATGGGAATCTTGGGAACACGAAACTACTCTTTTCGGATCCTGAAACAGAAGCTTGACTGCAGTGAGATATTACCTCTCTTCCATTACGATGGCTACTGTCAACAGAAGAAAATAATAAGTGCTAATTGGAGTCCTTGTGCACTGTTGATAGGAGTGGAAGATGGTGCAGCTACTGTGGAAAATGGTGGGGCAGCTCTTTAAAAAATGAAAAATAGAATTACTTTTACCATATGATGCACCAATTGAACTTCTGGATATGCACCCTAAAGAACAAAAAGCAAGGACTTATAGGTATTTGTACAACAGTGTTCATAGTAGCCTCATTACCATAGCCAAAGATGGGATGGGACCCAAGCGCCCATCAGTAGATGAATGAATAAGTGTATAATGGGACATTATTCAGACATAAAAATGAAAGGAATTCTACCAACGTCGCAACATGGATGAAATGTGAAGACATTATGCTCAGCGAAGTAAGCCACTTATAAAAAGGATGAACACTGTATGATTCCACTGATATGAGGTCCCCGAAGTAGTCAGATTCATAGAGACAGAAAGTAGAATGGTTGTTGCTGAGGGTTGTGGAGGAATGGAATAGAGTTACTGTTTGCTGGGTTCAGAGTTTCAGTTTTGCAACATGAAAAGAGTTTTAGAGATGGATGGAGTGATTGATGGTTGCTGTACAATGTATTTAATACCACTGAGCTGTGCACTTAAAATAATTAAGAGAGATATTTGGCAAAACTAATACAATTATGTAAAGTTTAAAAATAAAATAAAATTTAAAAAAATAATTAAGAGAAATTTTAATGTTATTGTATTTTGTTGTTGTCCAGTCACTAAGTTGCGTCCAACTCTTTGTGACCACAAAGCACGCCAGGCCTCCTGTCTCTCAGTCTCTCCTGGAGTGTGTCCAAATTCATGTCCACTGAATCGGTGACACCATCCAACCATCTCATCCTCTGCCACCTCTTCTCCTTTTGCCCTCCATCTTTCCCAGCATCAGGGTCTTTGCCAATGAGTTGGCTGTTTGGCTGTTGTATTTTGCCACAATTAAAAAAAACAAGACACTTGAGTGCTGGACTAAATCCAAAAGAAGTATCTTAAATGACTATGGACTAGGATGAATTTGAGAATGGCAGACGGTCGCTGAGTCTGGATGAAGATTTGTCTCCTATTAATGAAATCTCCCAGATAGTCTGTTCATGACCACGAGAGAACCAAGGCGATCTTGGTGAGGGTCACGGGGCATCTGCGCTTGTCAGGACAGTGTGTCCCTGGGCCCTGCCCAGGAAGGTGCCCTGTGAAGGCTGGTGGCCTCGCTCTCACTCACGGAGGATGCCTGGCAGCCGAGCGTCTGTCCCGCCAGGAGTCCAGGCGGTCACGCAGATTCATCTTCATTCTGGCACCTGCTGCCATGTGCCCAGCCAGCCCTGCACTTGGTCAGCCCCGGTCAGGGATCCAGCCTGGTTCCGTTTTCAATTTTGGAAGCATTGTTGCGGATTAAAAACCAGTCAAATGATGGGAAAGAGTCACAGTGAACAGCTGCTCTGTACCCACCATCCTGCCAAGGTCTAAATGAACCTTCAGGAGGCTTCAGAGTGATGAGGGCTCGGCTCCCGGCAGGAATGATGCATGGGCCCAGGGATGGCAGCATGTTGGGGGGGGCGGTGTGCTGCTCGGAGAGGACCTGTTCATGCAGACCCAGCTCACCCCTGCAGCCCACGGATACAGTGAGCCCGAACGGTCAGGTGTCTGATCAAACTTGAAGGACTTAATGATAAGGACAGGTGGCAACCTTGGCTCTTCCTAATTAGCTGGTTAACCTACTTAGCTTTTTGTAAAAAGGTCCCCAAGGACACAGCACAGGAAACAACCAATCCTTGTCTGTTGCGTGTGTGTTAATATGTTTGCTTCGCTTCCCTTGTGTCCATCTCTTATCTGCAAAAATCATCTTCCTGTGAACAGCCTGCAGAACCACTGAACTTGTTGGTATGTAGGTCAAACATGAAACTTCAGGATTGTCTTCTCCTGACCCACTTTGAGAGGTCGCTTGATAGGTTAGGGGGATAACAAAAAAAAAAAAAAAATGAACTGTTCTTGGTTGTTGAACATGGGCTCAGCTTCAGAGCCCAAGCCTGGGGTCTGTGCCTCTGCTGAGGGGGGAACAGCCCGGATGCCTCGACCACAGTCGAGGTCCCGGGGAGTAGGGCTGGAGGATGGAGCAAGAAGCTGTCTCCCCAGGCACTCCCAAGAGACTCCTGCAGATCTCCCCCCATGCCAGCTGCATGGAGGCTGCATGGGCTCTGATGGGGTTCGCTTGCTCAGGCAGGCTGTACAGCAGGGGAAGAAGCCCACTTCTATGTCCTAGGATAAATATGTAAAGGGTCACACCACTGCCCACCCCTCCTGGCAGGCTTCTATCTGCAGGAATAGGAAGGTGCAGAGGCTGGGTGGTGTGTGTGGGAGAGAGAAAAGGTGTGTTGAGTGAAGAAGGGAGACCCTAAGGGTGGGAGGAGGGGGCTGAGCTCGGGGCTGTTGGTCTCTGCAAGCATTAAGGACAAACACCTTTGGATACTGAGATCAGGTAGAATTGTTACTGTTGTTTAATGTTAGTTTTACAGTAACAGGGATAATTTAAAAAAAAACAAACACATTTTTTTCCGGGCTTTCACATAGAGATGTTAATTTGGGGGTGTTTGCTTCTATTCTTTATTCATATCTTTGCACGATAGTATAATGTTTTGTAGCCAATGTTTATTATGCTTTCTTATTTAATGTGATCAGTTGTTCAGTTGTGTCTGACTCTTTGTGACCTTATGAACTGTAGCCCACCAAGCTCGTCTGTCCATGGAATTCTCCAGGCAAGAACACTGGAGCAGGTTGCCATTTCCTTCTTCAGGGGATCTTCCTGATCCAGGAATCAAACCCATGTGTCTTGCGCCTCCTGCATTGGCAGGCAGATTCTTTACCACTGAGCCACTGAGGAAAACCATTATTTAACATGCAGCAATAAAAAAATAATTGTTATGATGCTACTATACAAATGTAATTTCAGATAGCTACAGAAGTTTTATCCCTTCCTCTCCCAGGAAAGTTCACTTCATGTGACCTAAACCTGCTTTTTCACTCAAACCTGTGTGCATGCCTGTGTGAATGCTCAGTCGTGATCAATTCTTTGCAACCCTGTGGACTTGTGGACTGTAGCCTGCCAGGCTCCTCTGCCCGTGAAATTCTCCAGACAAGAGTACTGGAGTGCGTTGCCATGTTCTCCTCCAGGGGATCTCCTGTGCTCCTGAGTTGATAGGTGGATTCTTTATCACTGAGTTACCTGGGCGGCCCTTAAAACCCACGCACCCACATCTAAACTAAGCTCTTCCTTTACAGAAGGCCACTGGAACTTTCTAATAACTGTGCTGTATCGCTTCTGCCCAGGGGTCTGCAAAATGACTCATTTCCCCGCAAGTTGTGTTTATCCTCCTGTACAGTTATAGGAGTCATCCTGAAAAAGATCCTGGGCTGGAAATAAAAATGTAGCAAATGAATTGCAAGTTACCATAGCCGCCTCAGTGAGCAGTCCTTGATTATCCAGCCACCTGCCAGTGCTTTCTCCGTGAAGAAATACCACCTACTTTTATTTTGGTTTTGTCTAAACACATCGATAAACAACCATATTTAGAGTCACCCAAACATCTGATTTCAATAAACATTTATATTTAATATTATTATAACCTTCAAAGCTTATTTTGAACTCTACTTTGTTATGGAGATATAACATATATGCAGTAGAAAGTATAAGATACACTACTAATCTTTAATGTGCAATCTGATGAACTTTTACATGTGTCTGCACCCAGATCGAGGTATGGAATGTTTCCAGCTCTCACAAGCTTTCATTCCCATTTCCACTCAGTACATCCCTCAAAGGAATGTATTGAGTAGGAAGTCAAAAGCATCGCTATTATGAAATCTTGCATTATCCACTAGCTTTTCTTGTTCTTGACATTTACATAAATAGAATCAGGCAATATGTGCTTTTCTGTGCTTGGGTTTCTTCTCTCTAAACACAGTAACTGAGATTGAGCCTTGTCTCATGTATCTGTAACTTGTTCTTTGTTGAATCCCACCATTTGTTTATTTATAAGACTGTTGATGGACACTTGAATTGTTCCCAGTTTGGGATATTATTGCAGTCCTGCTCTGGATATTCTTGTACATGTCTTTTTTGGACATACACACTCATTTCTCTTGGATACACAAGAGTCAGAATTGCCGTGTCATAGGGTAGATGTATTTTACTTTGAGCAGATCTTGCCAACCCTCTTCTAAAAGTGGCTACACTGATTTTCACTTCCACGAGCAGTGTACTGATGGCTTCAGCTGTCTGCATCCTTGCCAACACTTGGCTTTGTCTCACATTTAATTTTTAATGCTGGTGTATGTTTGTGTTTGTGTGTGTGTGTTTCCAGGGCAGCTGGGGGAATAAGACAGTGTTGAGACTGTACTGGACGTCAGAGTTTACTGCTGCGATCAGCCTGTAAGATGGTGTCGACTGAGTGCTCACAGCTCATCTGGAGAGTAAGACCGAGAGATGAGGCAGTCCTGGAAGACAGTGAAGCCAATTTTCACACAGCATTTTGGAAAATCCTTCAGAAACTAAACGAATATGCATAGAAGATATTTGAAGAAGTTTTGGCTAAACTGAGTTTATCAGTCAGGATCCTGGTAGAAAATAGATCACAGTTTCAAATTGAGTAATTTAAGGAAAACATAATAAAGGGACTATTTGCAGAGTTGTGAGGAAAATTTAGGGAAATCACAGAGGCTAATGTCTTATCACCCTCCATCTGAAGGAAGAGGAAGGGAGCTGTTACTGGACTTGAAAGATGATGGCTAGGTGGCAAGCACTTCGTAACAGGAGGTGTGGTCCTCAGTGGGGGGTCTGCCAACCCATGAGACCTGGCAGGAGGGAGGTGGGGCAGATCAGGTCCTGGCTTCTCTCTCTTTGCTCAGTTCCTCTGATCTCCTTCCAGTGATATCATGGATGAACCCAACTTTAAGCTACTGGGTAAGGATGCTCATGCATGTAGACCAATCTAAGCCCATGTCCTTAAGCAGAGCCAGGGTGGAGAAGGTTGGAGCATAGACAGCACCTGGAAAGGCAGAAGAAAGGTCCTCAGCACACTTTTTGTTCCCAGGCCACTAAGTCGTGTCCAATTCTTTGTGGCCCCGTGAACTATAGCACACCAGGCTCCCCTGTCCTTCACGATCTCCTGGAGTTTGCTCAAACTCGTGTCCATGGAGTTGGTGATGCCATCCGACCATCGCATCCTCCTGGGTTTGCACAAAGTCACCCATTTCCCACTAGAGCTTGTTGTCAAACATTGTGACCAACCAACACTGTTTGTCTTGTTCCTGCGTAATTGCACCAAGCTGGGGAGTGCCTTTTGCTTCCTTATGCCTTTCTAAAACTTCTTAGTTGATTTCTACCCACTCACAGAGAGTCATTTAGGGCAGAAAAGGACAAACAGCTGTCCCCCAGGTCTCAAATCCCTTAGCAGCCGACAAGGAACTCCTGCACCAGAGCATGCTTCCTTGAAAGTGGGTGCTTGTTCTTCCTCCTTTCTGGATCCCTCTGTCTTGGCACGGTGCTTGGCAGGTAGCTGGTGCAAAGGGCAAATCTACTAAAAGGAGATGGGAGAAAGGTGACTAGAGAGCACAGGCCCTGAGTGAGAAATGCGTGATTAGGAAGTACATGCAGGACTAGTAGCCTCTGGAGATGACAGACTGTAGCCAAAACACCAAGATGCTTCACAAGACACTTCCCGTAACTCTTCAGAAAATCATAAAGTGAACATTAGAAATGACCTGTGAAGCAGGACAGGATTTTCAAGTTTAGCTTTGATGCCTTTGTGGAGCAGAAAAAGGCAGCTGGCATGGTTACGACTCAGACAGTGGTTTATTTGTTTTGCAATGGCTCTTCAAAGCCAGCAGCCCCAGCTCTTATGGCTGCTAGATGCCTCTAGAGTGCCTCCTAAATTGGCCACGTGAACCACAACACACATTTTTGGTGACCTTGGTTTTGTGCAACACACATGCTCACCATTGGCTCTGTGTGCAAAGAGTGAAAGTATGGCCATGGCTTGTCGTGATTTGTTATTGTTATGACTTGAATTCCTGCTCTAACTCTAGCTCTGTGTGACCAGCCGCCACCACCACACTTCTCTAGTCCCGCCACTTTTGCCTCCCAGCAAGCCTTTATCCTCTCCCTAGTCCCACACCTCAAACTCTCCTCTGGGTGTATACACCCACCAAAATGCTTAGCCAATATATGTGGGTGAAGCGTCTGCTTTAGCCTAAGCCAGGCAGCATTCTCATCTCTCTGAATGCAGGAATTAACTTAGGAATAGGCTTATGACACAATCAGTCTGGTGAGGACCAATGAGACTTACTCCTGGGACCCTAGTTGAGGTCTCAGTAGACACTATGGTGTCCTGTGTTCTGAGGGTGTGGCTCCGAAGTGGACAGGGATCTTGTGGGAAATCTGGGCACCGAGCCAACCTGGGAAGCAGGGCTGAGTGAGGCGTCCTGGTGGCATCAGGCAAGCTCTGGGCCAGCCAAATGGACCTCTGCCTCTGCTGCATGACACAATTATTTCTGTTTAGCATAAGCCAATTCTCATTTTGTGTTCTGTGGTGTGCCATCAGAAGAGTTGTCACTGGGGCAGATAGAGTTGGAAGCTGGATGGTCAGTGTTTGATCGCTGTGCTTTATCTTCCATTTCTCATGTTTCGTGATCTTCATAAAACATTGAGTGCAAAAAGTATGGTGCTCACGTCTTACCAGTGGATGGGGTTGCCCTGGGGATGAGAGACCGCACTGTTGTTGGTACCCACTCTTCTACTCATAGGTCATCCTTGTGAAAGAGCTTGGCTGTGGCCAGAGATGAGAATAAAGACCTCTTGAAGGAAGACAAGGCTTCAGTCACATGGCATCCTAACCACTCAGCACTACCAAACTCTCAGTGGAGGCTGGCTTTGTGACAACTTAGTGAGCATGAGGCTAGATAGAACCAGAGCAGAGTGTGAGAGGTGAAGGCCAAACATATGAAAAGGGAGGGTGTGGTTCAGTTAAACAAGTCAATGCATTTAAGCCAGAAAGTGCAAGGCTCAGATTCTTCCCAGGCCTGTGAGCTTCACAGACCTCATTCACTTCTTTTATCAAAACATGAAGGCTTGAGAATTATGAGAATTCAAGTTGAATATGATCGATGTAAGCCAGGGACACAAGCAGATAAAGGAAGAGAAGGAATTCCTGCCGTCCCACAGAACGGTTTGTGAGGGACCCTCTGGAATCACCTCTTTGCTGTGTGTGTGTCTTTTATTTTGTTTGTATTTTTATTATTGTTCTGAATTTCTCTCCCTCTCCTATTTGCTGGAACGGGCTGATGCAGTTTCATTTCTCCCCAGCTTCTTATATTCTTAAGAGTTTGCTGAGGCTGAAGCTATGTCCATGGGGAGGCACAGGCTTTCTGGATGAGAAAAAGAAGTCTTTTTTTCCAGTTTTATTAAGAATTTATTGGCATCTGTCACTGAGTAAGTTTTAAGGTGTCGAGCATGATGGTTTGATTTACATATATTGGGAAATGATGACCACAATAGTTTCAGTTCACATCCATCTTCTTATAAAGATAAAGTAAAATAAAAAGAAAAAGGTAAAGAATAAAGGAAAAAAATCCTTCCTGGAATGAGACCTCTTATGATTTACTCTCATTAACTTTCCTATATATCATGATGACTATAGTCATCATGTTGTGCATTATTATATTAATAGGACTTATCTTTTAACTAGAAATTCCTACCTTTTGATCACCTCCCTTCAATTCCCCCTCGCTCCTGTGCTCTACCTCTAGTAACCATAAGTATGATCTCTTTTTCGATGAGTTTTTTAAGACTCCACATGTAAACAGGATCATACAGTATTTGTCTGTCTTTGTCTGATTTATTTTACTTAGCGTAATGCCTTCAGGATTCATCCATGTTGTTGCCAATGGTAGGGTTTTGTAGATACCACAATTTCATTATCCATTCATTCAGTGATGGGTGCTTAGGTTTTTTCCACGTCTTGGCTATTGAAAATTATGCTACTATGATCATGGGGGTGCAGATATCTTATTGAATTTGTTTTTGTTACATTTGAATATATTCCCAGAAGTGAAACTATTGGATAT